>NC_029788.2:64893325-64903684 GCF_000816755.2 Arachis ipaensis
TATATCCTGAAAAAAAAAAGAAAAAAAAAAAAACTTTAGCAACGTATATATGTACAGTTGACATTGTAGGTAATTTTAAGCTCGGATTATAGAGTAATTTTTAGTTTAGGCTAAAAACACTAATCACAGTCAATTCTAATTCTAATAGAGCGGGATTAAAAAATTACACTAACCTTAACCTACCACTACGAGTACCTATAAAAATGGATACGTGAAAGTACAAAAATGTTATCTACATTATAAAAAATTAGTTACTAAACACATAACATACACATAATGACATAAACTTCAACCAAATGTACTATTTCTCAATAATTTTAACAATCAAAATCAAATTACCTGGAAGGAAGCTTTTTGATCTTGCCTGGGAAATAGGTCGGCTTCCACTCCTCGAGGTTAGCCGAGCTATGTGCTGCGAGGTTGGGCGTCCGCTCCTCAGAGTCCGAGCTCTTTATGTTTGTTGTAGATATGAAGGTACGAGCAATACAAAGGGAGTAGGTTGTACCTGCAAAGGCACTCCAATGCTTAAGTCAGTTATGGTGTTAAGTTCAAGATAAAGATACCAAAAAAGACATTTTACCTTCCTTTTATAGAAATATGTTCGTCCGTTACATTGTAGGTGATAAAATCGGTTTCGTAACCGATTTTATCTTTCCGTTTGGGACGTCGGTTATGGTAATATTAACGCCACCGAGTTATAGCTCATAAGAACCGAGCAATAACGGCAAAATGTCGAGTTATGGTGATGGTCAGTAACGGTTATGGGGCCGAGTTATAGCTCGTATTAATGGTGACCATATCAATTAGTTTTTGACCTACAAAAAAAATAATAAATAATAAATTAGTTCTAATTCAATGATTATAGATATTATGTGTTTAAAATTATAGATGCTATATATATGTGTTAGGATTTGGTTGAATTAGTCCCACATTGCTCAGGATAGCAAATGGAGTGGGTGGCCTAGGCTATAAATATGAGGCTAAGTTCTCCATTTGTTTTTGCACCAGTCAGAAACACTTTAAGCTTGTATCTGATTTTTCTTTTCCTCTGTACTCTTTATTAGAGAGTGTTGTGAGGTGTAGTTAGATATTTGCTTTGAGAGAGTGTGGGTGTACTGGGGTGCCGGTGAGAGAAAGAAGTCTATGTGTTGTAACAATTTTCACATAGTGATATTCTTTGGTTGTCATTTGACAACGACCGTGGTTTTTTTTTTCTCCAGTAATTGGGGTTTTCCACGTTAAATTCTTGTGTTGTGATTGTGTCTATTTTATTTCTCTGTGAAAGGTATTTTTTCAAGGGGGAATGGTGTATTATTCCCAACATGTGGTATTAGAGCTTCGGTTCGGTGGGATTTATTCTTAGTATGCTCTGTGGTTGCAGCCTAGTCTGACCTTCCACATCAAAAAAGAATTTTGTCCTGTGGCTTGAGGTTGATCTTTGGTTGCTGTTGTTGTTGCTGGAAGGCAGTGTGACACTATGAGAATGCAGTTTGGAAAGGTTCTGGCTAAGGAAAGACTTGGTATTTAAGTGTGTCCATTGTGACTCACCTCTCTTTCCTGGGGACCCTTCCTAGTGCACGGTCTACAGTTGAGTTATACTATTCCAGTATACGGTTGCAACAATGTCAGGATATTCAAGTGCTGTGAAGCTTGAAATAGAGAAATTTGATGGAAGAATCAATTTTGGCTTGTGGAAAATACAAGTCAAGGATGTGTTGATACAATCAGGTTTGCACAAGGCGTTGAAGGAGAAGATCTCTGGTTGCTCTCTTTATGAGAGAAGATGATGTTCTCTAGAAGACAAGAAGTATCCTCATGGTATTACGTCACTGCTATGGATAAGGATGAGTTGTGGAAATCGGGTCCACAATTGCACACGGGCATTGGTTGGCGTTGAGATGCAAGGTGTGTGGCGGAGTTAGATCGATGGCTGAAGAATGTGTATATAAACTTTATGGATGTTATGAGTAAATTTATTAATTGAATAAATTAATTTAATTATGTGATATTTTTTTTAAATTTAATTATCATAAAATTTAAAAATATTTTTGCTAAAGAAACTAAGATAAATCATTACTTCACTTTGAAAAATATGAAACAAATTTTTAAATTTGTTACGGATCCGGCCCACGGATCCATGACCCGGGATTAAACCAAACCCGGTTACCCGGGTCCTACCCGCTTCGCTCTTCCAGAGGGCCCGAAGCCGGCTCTCTAGAGTTCCCAACCAACTTTCGAATTCAAACGTCTCCCTTATCTTAGTCAAACAAGATAAGATAAGATAATTACCATCACCTATAAATAGGGGACCCAAGTCCCCCCAAGTATTCATTCATTCTACACACCTTACACCTTTCTGATCCATTCTGACTTGAGCGTCGGAGTGTCTTTGCAGGTACCTCCCCCCATTGCTCCAATCAAGCGATCCGGTATCCGCCTCAACCCGCAAGTTCCCGATCCATCCCTCAACCCGTACTGGAGACATCTTGTACATTGGCGCCATCTGTGGGGACACTTGCGCCGACCAAACCGGAATGGGGGACGTACTCGAAGAAGACTCCTCAAGCCGGGATGACTCCCGAACAAAGAATCCGACCCGAGAACACCAGAAGGTCGCAAATCAAGGGAGGATAGCAAGTACCATCCACCATGCACAGAATAAGAAAAACGATCACGTCGTGACAGAACCGCGACACCCCGAGAAAACAGAGGACAAAGCGGCACAAATCATCCAAGATCTCTGTCTCCGAGTCCAGGAACTCGAAGGCAGATTGGCCGCCAAGGGAAAATACAATAACGAACACGGAAGCCATGCAACTTGCAGATCAAAATCTCGCCACGGCAGATCGCCAACCCGGCGACACGATAGGAGAGACGATCACAGTATCTCGCGCAACCACAGGCGAGAAAAATTGCCAGAACGGCGATACTGCAAAAGGCACAACCGCAGAGCTTCCCGAGATCTGAGTCGTCAGCACGACTCGGACGAAGATCGGCGGCACCGAGAAACCAAGCGCACAAGAAACGACCACACAATAATGGGAGCCCCATGAAGTACGATAAACCCACTGACATGAAGTACGACAGAACTAAAGACCCCCATGAACATCTAACGGCCTTCGAGGCCAGGATGAACCTAGAAGGAGCGGTCGACGCAGTCCGATGCAGGGCCTTCCCGGTAACCCTAGCCGGGCCAGCAATCAAATGGTTCAACGCCCTCCCAAACGGATCCATAGCTGGTTTCCACGACATCACACGAAAATTCATGGCACAATTCACAACCAGAATCGCTAAAGCTAAACACCCCACCAGCTTGCTAGGGGTCACACAAAAATAGGACGAATCCACAAGGAAATACCTCGATCGCTTCAACGACGAATGCCTGACGGTCGACGGGCTCACGAATTCGGTCGCAAGCCTCTGCTTAACCAACGGGCTCATGAACGAAGACTTCCGCAAACACCTCACCACCAAACCCGTGTGGACCATGCACGAGATCCAAAACGTCGCAAAAGAATACATAAATAACGAAGAGGTCAGCCAGGTCGTCGCTGCCAATAAGCGGCAACACAACCCCACCCAATATGGCAACCCGACACCACGACATAACCCACCACCAAGAGAAAATCCAAGGGACCACCCCAAACCAACAAACACAAACCGACCACCAAGAATCGGCAAATTCTCTAATACACGCCCCTGACAGCACCAATTATCGAGATATACCACCAGATTGCGGATCGAGGCATCATCCCAAAAGCCCGACAACTCAAAGAAAGAACGGGCGACAACAAAACCCTTTACTGTGACTACCACCGAGGTTACGGGCACAGAACACAAGACTGTTTCGACCTTAAAGACGCCCTCGAACAAGCCATAAGAGACGGCAAGCTCCCAGAGTTTGCCAAAATCATCAGAGAACCAAAACGTGCAGAAAGAGACAGGTCGCCGGAAAGAGAAGGGCGCAACCCAAGAGCGCAAAAACAACCCCCTAGGGAAAGCCCAGAGGAAGACCCAACCATCATAGTAAACGTCATCACAGGAAAAGACATATCGGGCAAGTCAAAATCAACACTGAAAAAAGATCTCAAAGTCATGGCTGTCAGAAACCAAACCCCTACTAGCCGACAATACGATAACCATCCTACCCGAGGACTGCCAGCACGGCACCTCGGCCGAAGATGCCCCTTTCGTCATCTCAGCAAGGATCGGAACAGGACTAGTACGAGGGATACTGGTGGACACCGGTGCAGACTCAAACATCCTTTTCCGAGGAGCCTTCGACAAGCTCGGACTCCACAACGACAACCTCCAAACACACCGCAACGGTGTCACGGGACTCGAAGACAACTTCCTCAAACCAGACGGCTCGATCACCCTCCCCATCACCATAGGGACAGGTAACCAAAGGAAGACAATCCTATCCGAATTCGTGGTCCTCAAAGACTCCACAGCCTACAACGTCATCCTCGGAAGAAAAACAATCAATGACTTTTCCGCCGTCATCTTTACCAAATACCTCCTCATGAAGTTCACAACCGACGACGGCTCCATCGGCACTATCCACGGAGACAGAGAGGTCGCAGCAGAGTGTGACAACACCAGCCTAGCCCTACGGAAGAAATCCCGAGATGCGGCCGAAATATTCCTAGCCGACCTGGACGCCCGACAAGACAGCCAACCCATGCCAAAGCCAGAAGGCGACATGGAAAAACTACAAATAGGGCCAACCAAAGAAGAATACACCTTCATCAACAGGAACCTCCCATATGATCTTAAAGAGGATCTTTCCCAACTCTTGAAGCAAAATAGAGACCTGTTCGCATTCACACCAGCCGACATGCCGGGAATAAACCCCGACCTAATGTCCCACCGGTTAGCCGTGAACCCCAAAGCTAAACCCGTAGCACAAAGGAGACGAAAAATGTCACCAGACCGAGCCGCCGAGGTCAAAAAGCAAGTCAAAGCATACAGAACGCGTACACGGCCACAAACGAGGGACCGATCACCCCCCGGGCCCAAAATACGGATATCCACAAAGAACCGACCTCACAACGGTCCCCTCATCCCAAACAAAGGGAACAAATAAACAAAAAATAGAACAACTTAAAACGGAATACACAAAAAGAGGCCTGAACGGCCCAAAAGTCATTCACCGAAGTCCAAAAAACTACGAATCCACGGTTACATGGCCCATGGCCAACCAAACATCCGAAATAAAACAATTTAAAACAAACTAAAAATAGCAAAGTTACAATTAAACTATTCAAGATCAACAATCTGGCCATCACGAACGGCCTTGAAAGCTCCCATCACGGACACATCCACACCCGGAGCCAGCACCGACGCTTGAGCCCTCACCGTCTCCTCGGTAACAGCAACAGCTTCCTTCACATTGGCAAGCAACACAGCTTTTTCCTCTTTTAAAACCACGGCCTCCGCTTTCAAGCCGGCCACCTCATCCTTCAATGTACCGACATCTGCCAAGAGCACGGCCACCCGAGACTCAGCATCCGAAGCCTTCCTCCGCTCTTCTCGGCATTAGCAAGTAACCCCTTCAACCTCGCCACCTCGGCCTGAGATTGACGAAATTTCTTATCCAGAAGGCCCACCTGAGCCATCACAGGCTCGGCCTTCCGGACAATCACGGCGGAGCAAAGAATAGACAGATAAAGGGACTTAGCCTGAAAAGTCACATCACACTCACGAAAGAAATCTTCCGTGCCCGGCATGAGGAACTCGTCAATAAAGGCAGGAGCATCAAAACGGCGATCCATCACTGACGAAACTGCGCCCTCTCCCTCCACCAGATTCTCGCTCTCAACATCCTCCGACCTCTTCTGCTTCCGAGATGCACCCTCTGGTGACACCACAACCACATCATCATCAGCCTCCACACCCCGACCCGACCCCTCGGTACCACCTTCAGTCAACACGAGATCCTTAGAAACGGTTCTCGTACCATCAGTAGGTCGCGAGCTCGGAGTGGAAGGAGTACCGCCAGAAGAAGTCCCTTGAGACAATTGAGCCTTCAAACGGGCAAGAGCCGTCAAACCTCCAGCCATCTCAACTGCGAAATAATAAGAAGCATAAGTACCAAACTCGGAACCTCCAAAAAAAAATCACACACCAACATAAGCCCGACATGCAACCGGGTCCCCCATCACATCTCTAGGGTTCAGAGGGCGCTCCCCAAACAACTGCCACAACACGAGGGCAACTGAGCCATCACAGGCTCGGCCTTCCGGACGATCACAGCAGAACGAAGAAGGGAACGATAAAGGGACTTAGCCTGAAAGGTCACGTCACACTCACGGAAAAAATCCTCCGTGCCAGGCATAAGGAACTCATCGATGAAGACCGGAGCATCAAAACGACGATCCATCACCGACGGGACCGCGCCCTCCTCCTCCACCATATTCTCACTATCATCATCCCCCGACCGCTTTCGCTTCCGAGAAGCACCCTCCGACGACACCTCAACCCCATCATCCTCAACCCCCACACCCCAACCCGACCCTTCGGTGCCACCTCCAGTCAAAGTGAGATCCTCAGATACATTTCTCGTGTCATCAGTAGGTCGTGAGGTCGGAGTGGAGGGAGTACCGCCAGAGGGAGTCCCCTGAGATAACTGAGCTTTCAATCTTGCAAGAGTCGTCAAACCCCAGCCATCTCAACTGCGAAGAAGATCAAAAGAAGGAAAACGCATAAGTACCCAACTCGGAACAAAAAAAAGGGGCTCAAACACCAACATAGGTCCGACAAGCGACCGGGTCACCCATCACGTCCCTAGGGTTAAGAGGATGCTCCCCAAACAACTGCCACAAAACAAGAGCGACATCCCGATCCTCCGCAGTCAAGAACTCCTGCGACACCCGAGTAAGAACAGACGGCCCCGCCCTAAAATTCCAGTACGTGGGGAACCGCCTCTCACCCTCCAAAGTCAACCAGAACGGATGATGCCCCCTCGCAGGACGAACTTTAAAATATCCACTCTTAAACCCGTGGAAAGAATCTTCATACAACCCGAAGACCCGGCGATGAGGCTGAGCCCTAAAAGACATATACCCCTTCTTGTGCTTTCCCTCCTTAGTCGAAAGGGTACACAAAAAGAGGAAAAGGAAGACGTTCACCGAGACAAGAAGCTCCAGAAATTCGCAAACAAGCTTGAAAGACCGTATCGCCGCCCAGCTATTCGGATGTAGTTGGGACGGCGCCACGGAACACCGGCTCAACAACTGCTGAATGAATGGGGAAAAGGGGAGCCTAACACCGAGTCGGGTAAACATCGCCTCGTACACCCACATCCAGTTCGGAACGGTCGGGGAGTCGAGGTTGATATAGCAAACCCTCTCGTCAACCCTAGAGAGTGAAAGCTCGTAGTGGCGTTGGGCGTCGCCACCCCCACAAACAGCCCCCTGATCACGGAGCCGCTGGAGGTCCGCCTCCGTCATCCGCGACGGTGTCCCCCATACATCACTAGTAACCCATGAAAAAAGATCAGGGACACCCCCCGCAGGGGCCACCGGAACCCTCACACCCTCAGTCCTTCGACGAGCCATACCTAAAACAGTGATGAGCACCACCGTCAGCCAAACCTCGCGGCAGAAAACAGTGGAGGAAACTAAATAGACACCACTACACCGTACCAACGACACAGTGGCGCTCATCCCCTTATAAAACCCACTACCCCAGGAAAACATTTGCCACCAAACAAAACCATCATACAGAGACAATTCCAATCTACACTAAACAGGAACAAAAAACGTCTAATGCAAAGGAAAGCAAAGCAGAAAACAGATAGAGAGCAGGAAGAAAATAAGGATATCAACCTGATAATGCAGAAATAGCAGAAGCCTGGAAAGAAAACTGAAGTTCAACCCCAAAGAGACCAAAAAACGCCACAGAGAAAAGAAAATTTCCTTCAAAAGAGAGGGCGAAAGTGAAGCGAAATGAAGCAAGGAAGAAAGCCAAAACGGTTTTCAAAAGGGGCAGCAAAAGACACAAATAGCCCTAAATAATAAAGGCGCGTAGGGACAATAAAGGAAAACGTCCCCTCGCATTAAATGCCCCCTTGAGAAAAAGGAAACAATAAAAGCACGCCTCAAAGAACAAAACAGACGCTTCGAACACGGAAGGATCGCGTCGAACCAGAACGGACAATCTTTGGTACGACAATCAAAGCCAGGTCTGAGACACCGACTTCCCCTCCAAAAAGCCAAACGGCTACCCGAGAAGAACTAAAAGACCAAGCTCACGGTCAAAACCACACCTCCCAGCGACAGACCGACCCTGCTCGCTCTCCCGCTGCGTGGGCAACTATTACGGATCCGGCCCACGGATCCATGACCCGGGATTAAACCAAACCCAGTTACCCGGGTCCTACCCGCTTCGCTCTTCCAGAGGGCCCGAAGCCGGCTCTCTAGAGTTCCCAATCAACTTTCGAATTCAAACGTCTCCCTTATCTTAGTCAAACAAGATAAGATAAGACAACTACCATCACCTATAAATAGGAGACCCAAGTCCCCCCAGGTATTCATTCATTCCACACACTTTACACCTCTCTGATCCATTCTGACTTGAGCGTCGGAGTGTCTTTGTAGGTACCTCCCTCCATTGCTCCAGTCAAGCGATCCGGTATCCGCCTCAACCCACAAGTTCCCGATCTATCCCTCAACCCGTACTGGAGACATCTTGTACAAAATTATTGATGACTATGATTTAAAAAATTATACGGCAATTTAAATGTATAATGCTTTTAAAAAGAAAATATTAAAACAATTTAAAAAAATAATTTATTAGTGCATATGTGAAGCAATTTGAAATAAAACCTATTTATTATCGTACCTTATCAGAGTTAGTATTTTTCATAATCTCATAAATTGATTGACTGTAAATAAGGTCATTGGGTGAGTCTGAAATCAAACTCAAAAATTTCAATGAAAGAGACCAATTAACATGCACATGTTTATCCGACACATGTAACACCCTCTGTTTCAAAGTTCATTTCACTATCTCTCTAATAATTGATGCATCAAGCTTTTTGATTATGCTTCAAATTAAATTGCACTGAAGTTGTGATTTTTGTTTCTGAACGTTACGTTATTTAATTTTAACTATCTTCAATGATAAATCAATAAATTAGTAGATATCACTATTTAATCTTCACATATATCTTTTAGATTTATTCTAACTTAAATATTGTAATGTCTTCATAAATATCATTTTCTACCGTTCCAAAAATCCGATTCATTATCATCAAGATCAGTTAGTCTCTAATTCCTGTCACAATCCGTACAAAAAATAAAGTTTAATTTTAGAAAAATTTAGTTATTTATGATTAAAATATTTTGATTCTCATAACTTTTCTTAAATTTGATGATAATTAATCAAGTATTGTATAACTTGCCTAGTTGATGGATTCTACCCAACTGATTCGAACGGTCCAAGTTGTCCCGTTCCCAACTCATAGCAGGGGAAAGCTATGGTGCTTCATAAACGGCATCTTAATATATGCTTTTCATAAAGGAGAGAAGATATGATATAAAAAATTTAAATAAAAGAAGGTAGACAGGGTTTTCTCCTTTATTTCTTCTCTCTTTTCTTGCTCTCATCACCAAAAAGCCATTTTAGTGCTGAGCTCTCAACTTTTTAACCAATAATGTCACTTAGCTTATATCACATCTTTTTATTTATTTATTTGTTATTCAATAATATATATGTGTTTATATTATAGAATTTGTCATTCAAGATTTTGCCCCTGCACTGAGTTGAGTAATTATCTGTCCTTAATCAAATAAGAGCGAGTCAGATATTTACGAATTTGGATAGCGTTCTTACCCATTAATACTAAATATGTGATGTATTAATAATAAAGTTTGATTTTTTTAAATTCAACCTTAAATTTCATCCTAGTCATTAATCCTGCATAAAATAAAAAAATAATTGATTTTTTACACTAATTTTTTTTTCATTGAGTTTCTACTTTTTTTTATTTATATTTCTGCACCAATTTTTTTTTTAATTAGTCCCTATATAATTAAGCCAATTACTACTAAAAAAGACCTAATTAAAAAAAATTGATACAAAAATTCAATTAAAAAAAATATAAAGATTTAACTAAAAATTTTACAAAATTATAAAAATTAATAAAATAATTAAACCTTTAATTTATTGATATATTAATTACTGGCATTTAAAGATTTACTTTCCCACATGTTTCATTTGTTTTACGGAAAAATATCTTTCCATTGCGCGGCTTAAATTGCAATAACAATATTTACTTTTAATACTTTTATTATAAGTGTTGGATTTCTCAAAAATATGGTATTTAAATAAGTTAATAATTAAATTATTTCA
>NC_029788.2:64903760-64905052 GCF_000816755.2 Arachis ipaensis
CATTATTTAACTATTAATTTAATTCTTTTAGTATAATTCATTAGTCTAGTAATCCAATATCCAATAACATTACAAATTAATTATTTTTGTGCTTCTGTCACTCAGTAATAATTTTCGTCAATGATTAATGTTATAAACTAACAACATACAACATACCTAACATGTTAGTGCACGTGTACACAAAATCCTACACCTTTTTGTACAGCAGCAGTACTAGCAAGTGCACTGGGTCGTCCAAGTAATACCTAAGTGAGTCAGGGTCGATCCCACGAGAACTGTGGCTTGAAGCAAGCATATGGTTGTCTTGTAGGTCTTAGTCAGGCGGAATTAGAAGGAGTTTGATGTGATTATGTTTAGAATTTTGTATGTCATAAATGCTTGGATAAAATAACAGGAATTATATGATGGGAATTGAGTTGAGAGTTGGAGTTGCTTTGTCTTTCTGAATAAACTCTGGTACTATTATCTTCTTTGCTTGTGAATGATCTTCTTCTATGGCAGGCTGTAAGTGATCAAAACCATTACCCGTGATCATTGATCTCCTCTGCTACAGAATGAACACCAAGGCCCTTGGTCATTCAATCCAATGGAGGGTGAAGTTCTTGCAGGCTATTCTCTTGGTGATCCTACTCAAAACGCCACAGACAAGGTCGAATCTTCTGGATCAGAGAACGCTGCTTCTTTGAAATCTAGCTTATACCACGGAGACCTTAATTTCCCCAGAGATCGGCTGAACTGATGTCTCGAGAAGTCCCCAATGAAATCGTGGATTAACTGTCTGAGTGATGTATAAACATACCTGTTGTCTCATGCTTTTCTTCCAGGTACTCACACAAACCCAAGTAGACGCAGGTGTTTGTCAGGCACGTTCGTCTTAGTGAGATGAACAGAGCTAATTGATTAGATCATCCTATTTATCACGATGAAGATCGGATATACATCTTAGAGATAGATCAGAAACGGATCGAATTATAAGTTGTTGACTTTTGAAAAAATTAAAAATATTAGAAGAGACTATTTTAGAATTTTTAAAATTTTTCAACGACTGGTTTGATATTTTTAAAATTTTTAGGAATTATTTTGTACTTTATCGTGAGACTGATTTGTCCATCTTACACATGTGAACACTTAACAGCTATATGTACGAGTTAACATTTTATATCAGCACTCACTATTAATGACTGACGAAAGAAGTCTGTATTGTCTAATGAAAATAAATACATGGGGGACTATTTTGTGTATTTTGAACTTAAAAGACTAAAATATCAATTTTAAAAACTTCACACATTGAT
>NC_029788.2:64906467-64908170 GCF_000816755.2 Arachis ipaensis
CTATTAATTTAATTCTTTTAGTATAATTCATTAGTCTAGTAATCCAATAACATATTCTATTACAAATTAATTATTTTTGTGCTTCTGTCACTCAGTAATAATTTTCGTCAATGATTAATGTTATAAACTAACAACATACATGACACCTAACATGTTAGTGCACGTGTACACAAAATCCTACACCTTTTTGTACAGCAGCAGTACTAGCAAGTGCACTGGGTCGTCCAAGTAATACCTAAGTGAGTCAGGGTCGATCCCACGAGAACTGTGGCTTGAAGCAAGCATATGGTTGTCTTGTAGGTCTTAGTCAGGCGGAATTAGAAGGAGTTTGATGTGATTATGTTTAGAATTTTGTATGTCATAAATGCTTGGATAAAATAACAGGAATTATATGATGGGAATTGAGTTGAGAGTTGGAGTTGCTTTGTCTTTCTGAATAAACTCTGGTACTATTATCTTCTTTGCTTGTGAATGATCTTCTTCTATGGCAGGCTGTAAGTGATCAAAACCATTACCCGTGATCATTGATCTCCTCTGCTACAGAATGAACACCAAGGCCCTTGGTCATTCAATCCAATGGAGGGTGAAGTTCTTGCAGGCTATTCTCTTGGTGATCCTACTCAAAACGCCACAGACAAGGTCGAATCTTCTGGATCAGAGAACGCTGCTTCTTTGAAATCTAGCTTATACCACGGAGACCTTAATTTCCCCAGAGATCGGCTGAACTGATGTCTCGAGAAGTCCCCAATGAAATCGTGGATTAACTGTCTGAGTGATGTATAAACATACCTGTTGTCTCATGCTTTTCTTCCAGGTACTCACACAAACCCAAGTAGACGCAGGTGTTTGTCAGGCACGTTCGTCTTAGTGAGATGAACAGAGCTAATTGATTAGATCATCCTATTTATCACGATGAAGATCGGATATACATCTTAGAGATAGATCAGAAACGGATCGAATTATAAGTTGTTGACTTTTGAAAAAATTAAAAATATTAGAAGAGACTATTTTAGAATTTTTAAAATTTTTCAACGACTGGTTTGATATTTTTAAAATTTTTAGGAATTATTTTGTACTTTATCGTGAGACTGATTTGTCCATCTTACACATGTGAACACTTAACAGCTATATGTACGAGTTAACATTTTATATCAGCACTCACTATTAATGACTGACGAAAGAAGTCTGTATTGTCTAATGAAAATAAATACATGGGGGACTATTTTGTGTATTTTGAACTTAAAAGACTAAAATATCAATTTTAAAAACTTCACACATTGATTTTATATATAATTTTAATTTTAAAATATAAATATATCAATATTTAACAAAATTTATTTTAATATATTTTTCTCTTCATAACTAAAATTTGTCATTGATGTGTTGTATATTATGATCTGCTAACGATGGCAAAGGGAAGGATTGCATCAATTTTTTTGCTTTATTAAAGATATTAAAGAAAAAGATTAAAAAGTGAAAGACGTAACTACTTTAATTCGCCTAGTGGTACTGCATGATTCCTTGTTATTTGCCAATTAATGCTAAGCTATTACAATTACTCCACTACTGGAATTTTTCCATTATATAGGTGTTGCTTGGGGCCTGTGGGTCAAAGTAACTTCACTACTTTATTAGCACTAAATAATTTAGGGTTTCTTCACAGTTTTATAAGAAATTTAGTATATTTTGTAAAAAAATTGTTG
>NC_029788.2:64908310-64920677 GCF_000816755.2 Arachis ipaensis
TTAAATATAATATTTTTTCATTTTTCTTTCGTTTTTTTCCATGGCCTTTTTTTTCTTTTTTTTTAGAATTCACCAACATATTCTTAAAGTTGTAGAGAAATACTATTTATATAAGTACTGTTCCAGACTCGATTCTCGTGTCCCTCGTTGTAGTAGTCTCCCAACCCGATTACCTGGGCCTAGGCCTCCCTCACGGCCCAATAACCCCAAACTCCTAACCAACATTCAAAATCAAATATCCCTCTTATCTTAATCAATAAGATATGATAATGACCGTAAACTATATAAAGGGAGCCAAGGATCCCTTAGATACGACACATATTCCTAGCTCTCACCTATACCTCTCAGATCCATTTTGACTAGAGTGTCGGAGTGTCTTTGCAGGTACCACTCTCCTCCTCGCTCCCAGAAGATCCGATCCCATCCCCACCCGAGGCCGACAAGTCCATGATCCATCTCACAACCCGTACCGACAACTCTCAGTACATTGGTGCCGTTTGTGGGGACCTTGCCAAAGCCTCGATGACATGATGGAGGAATTTGAGAAGCAATCCTCAAGCCATCATCATGAATCAGGCCCACCCGATAGAACGCTGGAACCACAGAATGATATCTCCCCACCAACCCACGGGAGGGTAACCAGCACCGTGCACTGCCAACCTACCCCTGAATAGGCGAGAACTAAAAGAAGACAATTGCCACCTCGATAAAACCCAAGCACCTAACGGCTTAGGAGAGAAAGTAATCTAGATAATCCAAGGGCTCTACTAGAGAGTACAAACCCTTAAGGGCTGGATCACGACAAAAGAGGGATGCCAACCGAAACATGCAAGTCAAGCGACCTCTACGAGCCAATCACGGCGAGAAATCAGGAACAAAAGATCGCCCGACTGGCGTCACAAAAAACGTCAGAATCGCAATGTCTCCCAGTGGTGCGTGAAATTATAACTCGCACAACTTCATCGGCAAGTGCACCGGGTCGTCCAAGTAATACCTCAGGTGATTGAAGGTCGATCCCACGAGGATTGTTGGATTGAGCAAGCAATAGTTATCTTGCTGGACTTAGTCAGGCGAAATAGAAAAAGAGTGGTTGTTGTAGGCGCATAAAACAAGGAAATAAAGAAAGCAGTAAAGAATCGGTGTAAAACAATAATGAGAAAATAGTTAAGGCTTTGGAGATGTTTATCACTAACTATATTAACAATGAATGATTCATTCTATGAAAAAGTTGTAAGTGATTAACGCTAGGATCAGTGGTCAATTAATCTCCTCTAATCCACATCAAACGTCAGGGTCAGTGGTTATTTAATCTGAACGAGGATGAAGCTCACACAATTCAATCTCTCTTGATCCTACTTAAAGTGCCACAGACAAGGTCAGATCTTTCGAATCGGAGAATGAAGCTCAGTATTCTAGCCTTAGTGCCACAGAAACCTCAATCACCCAAAGTTACCCAGATTTTATGTCACGTGTCTAATTAGCCCAGGTAATTTGCCGTTTAGGTGATGTATTCTCAAGCTGTAGCTCAATACTATCCGGTTAGGGACTCGCAAGAACTCATGTAGAATAAGGGGTCATACTTCCGTTCCACCCCAAATTCATTTAGATGAAGAATGACAATACATGATAGAATGGAATCAAACATATATTAAAATAGAAAAAGCAATAATACTTATTCATGGGAATAAGCAGAGCTCCTAACCTTAAACAGGAAGTTTAGTTACTGATACTATACAGAGAAAACAAAGAAGATCTAAAAATATGTTCTGTAATTCGTGTCTCTCCCCTCTTGGGAGGCGTGATCCTCAAGAGAAAGGAAGTCTCTTATTTATAGTAAAATTTCTATGACTAAACCTAAAAGATATTGTTTTTAATTAAAAATTACAAAAATAAAATAAGAAAAGCCTAAGGAGTGCTAAAATCCACTTTGGGCCCACTTTGGTCATGTGCTTCGGTCAAGCCTGGTGTTCAACTTGGAGGATGGGCGTTGAACGCTGGTCCCTGCTCCCTGGCTGGCGTTGAATGCCAGTTTTGGGCGTTCAACTTGGGAGGATGGTCCTTCTTGGTCATTGAACTCCAGATGTGGATGTTCAATGATAGTTTTGGCAATCATTCTGGAAAAGAAGTATAGACTATTATATATTGCTAGAAAATTCTGGAAGTTAGCTTTTCGACGCCATTGAGACCGCATCAATTGGATCTCCATAGCTCAAGATATGCTTGTTGGAATGCATAGAGATCAGGATTGATAGCATCTGTTATCCTTTCTTCGTTCCTGAGCAAGATTCTGTCAAATTCACCTAAAATCATAGAGAAAACATACAAACTCAAACTATCATCCAAAAGATGAATTTCGCGCTAAAACATACTAAAACTGAATAAAATATAACCAAAAACACTAAGAAAATGTTATGAAAAAGGGTATAAAATGTTCTGTCATCACAACACCAAACTTAAACTGTTGCTTGTCCTCAAGGAACCAAAAACAAGATAGGACTTGATGGAAGAGAAAAATACATCAGGTTTTAGAGTTTTCAATAAAGCTCAAGTCTAATTACCGCATGGGGCTATTAACACTTTATTTCTTAATAGCTTTGGCATTTCACTTTCCTTTGATGCTTAGAAATATTGGCACCTTTTAAAACTAGAATCTAGATGATTCTCTTCTTTTTAGTTTTTTTTTTAATTCTTGAAGACAACTTTTTCTTTTAGTGCTTTGCACCTTTGAGCCTAGCCGTGACTCTAAGCGTTTTGTTTTCAAGTATTACCACCTGATACATAAACGCCACAAGCACTTAATTGGGGTAACCCTTTGGATTCGAATTTAGCTTTGCTTAAATTCCCGGACAGTGGTGCTCAGAGTTCTTAAGCGTACTCTTTATAGCTTTGGATCATGACTTTAAATTCTCAGTCTCAAGATTTTTCTGACACCTTCACACCACAAGCATATAGTTAGGGATAGCAACCCTTTTGAGCCTTTTAGCCAATTTTGACTCTCCTAACCATTGATGCTCAAAGCCTTGGATCCTTTTCTTGATTTTCTTTTTCTCTTTTTTTTGCTGTTTCTTTTGCTTAAAGAATCAATCTTTTTGATATTTGATTCACCACCATTTCGTGGTACATCTTGTGCTTAATTGAGTGGATTTTATCTGCTATTCTCATACTTATTCATACAATTTGCATGATTTTACAATTCCTTTCCAATTTTGTTCTATGACTGAAAACTTGCTTCCTAAGCCTTTAAATTGTGCATTTTTAATGTCCTTCTATACCATTCAATGCCGTGGTCCGTGTGTTAACTGTTTTCAGGCTGTCTAGGGCAGGAATGACTTAGAGGATGGAGAGGAAGCTTGCATAAATGGAAGGAGCACAAGAATTAAAGGAGATAATCATCGAGGAGTGATGCGTGCGCATATCTGACGCGTGTGCATGATTTGAAGACTTGCACGGCGACGCGTGCGCGTACCTGACGCGTACGCGTGAGACGTGAAGAAGACCATCGATGCGTACGCATGACTAATGCGTACGCGTGACATGCGCCACGTGCAGAAAATACAGAAAATGCTGGGGGCGATTTCGGGCCAAGTTTCGACCCAGTTTTTGGCCCAGAAACACAGACTAGAGGCAGGGGATAGCAGGGACTCAACATACATTCACACAATACACACATTCATTAGTTTTAGTTTAGTTTTGAATCTTGGAGTGAGAAATCACTTCTTCCTCTAGGGTTCTTCACATTCATAGGTTTTTAGTTTTATGCTTTTGATTTGGATATTGAGAAGAGTTATTACCTCCGTTGAAGTTACCATTATTCTAGTTTGTTCCCTTATTCCTTTACTCTTTTAATTGCCCATTTACCCTGTTTAGATACGTAAGTTTATGATTTTGGGATTTATTAATGCAAAGAACTATTTTTACCTTTAACCAATTTTCAGTTATTATTCAATTTATCATGTCTTTTCTTTATTCCCCTTATATGCCTGTGAACGTAGTATTCATGTCAATGGAATAGATTCCCAACTTGACTTGGGAGTTGATTAAGAGGAGAACCTTAAGTTGGAAATATTCAAGTGTTAATTTTAATTGGAAGTTATTGGCTAACTCTCTAGTCTCTAACTCTAATTCTTCCTTAGGAGAGGATTAGGACCTGAGGATAGAGTTGATTAGTTAGTTACTTGACTTTCCTTTATTCAGTAAAGGATAACTAAGCAGAACAACAACCTTTTTCTACTACACTTGGGAACATCCAACAAGGATAGAACTTCTGATTAATCTTCTCCCGGTCAAGGATTTTTATCATAATTAATTAAATCTCTCGTTCGTTTTCTTTATTTCAATTCTATTCTCCAACTTCAAATTTCTCAGAAAACTCCTGATCAATAAATAGCACTCTCTTAGCAACTCGTTGAAAGACGACCTGGGATTCATACTCCCAGTATTTTATTCTCATATTATGACAAAACCCTTTTTAAATTGATACGTGGAATCTCTGTTGGTTAAGGACTATACTCGCAACGTCAGTTTATTATAAATTCTTAATTGACAATTTTCCGCCATGTCAATTTTTGGCACCGTTGTTGGGGATTTGCAATAGTGTGCTAAATTATTGGTTGGTATAAATAATTTTTTTAGTTTATTTATTTACATATTTTATTTTATTTTATTACCATGAGCTGTACGTTTCTTTCATTGAATGACGCGTTCACTGCCTGATCCAAGCTTAGCCGCATTTGATTCTGAAATTGAAAGAACTATTTCACGTATTGGGCGAGCTCGGCGTCAGTTAGCCTCTGAGGGTGGTGAAGTGGTTACTACCAATTCACCAGTCTTATCTGAGGACGAATCTAAAGCATCATTTAAAGGAGAAACAAGCTCCTCTTTTACTGATTTTATTGATTTACGCGTAGATAACATGGCGGCTCCCAGGAGGATTACTCTCCAGGAAGCAGGAGCTCCAGACTTTACACTGCCACCATTCCAAGCACGTCATCCAAATCTGGGTGTAGATATTGAACTGAAGACTGCACTAATCAATCTACTGCCAAAGTTTCGTGGCTTATCTTCTCAAGAGCCTCTCAATCACTTAAGAGATTTTCAAACAGCCTGTTCTACTGTTAGGCATCATGGTGCAGATGAGACTTCTATTCTACTGACCGCCTTCTCATTCTTTCTTGAGGGAAAGGTGAAGAAGTGGTACTACACTCAAACTAAAGTAGTTGTTACTAACTGGGATACGCTCAGGAGGGAATTATTGGAAAAATACTTTCCAGCTGAAGTTACTAATAGACTGAGGAAAGAAATTTCCTACATTATTCAAGGCAAATCAGAGACTCATTATGATTATTTGGAGCGCTTCAGGAATCTTCTGGACGCATGTCCCCACCACATGATTGACAAGTTGGTGTTGATCAGCTACTTCACACAAGGCATGAAACCTCAGGATAAGACTACATTGGATGGTGCGAGTAATGATTCTCTGAAAAAGTACAAGACCGTAGATTAAGTGTGGCATCTGATCAGTGACCTAGTTGAGTCCACTTGGAATCACAGGCACAGGAACAACCATCCCAAGGCTGTTGTAGAAGTTTCCTCTAGCAGTGAGACTACTGCTCTCACGCAGACTCTGTGTGAGATGACCAACTTACTGAAGCAGATAAAGCTGAATCAACAACAACCTCAGCCTTCCCCAGCACAATAGAGTCAACAGTTGGTTCCTCAAAGAGTATGCGGAATATGTGTCGATTATACTCATTACACTTATGAGTGTCCGCAGCTCCAACAAGAAGACAACACCTTGGCAGCTACTCATAATTTCTATGACCACCCGAATCAAGGATACTATCAACAAGGCGACAATTACAACCGAGGTGGAAACTACAATCAAGGTTGGCAAGACAACTCCAACCAGGGTTGGAGAGATAATTCCAACCAAGGATGGAGGGACAACTACAACAGAGGAGGTAGAGACAACAATGGAAATCAAAGGTGGAACAACAACAACAACAGACAGCCTTACCGAGCACCTCACCAAAGGCAAGCCCATGGTTCTCAGAACAACCAACAGCAAGCCCCTCAAGTCACCTACCCACCTTCCTCTTCCAATGACGAGTTGCTTCAGTCTATTGAGCAAAGACAAAAGACCATGGAGAACACACTTAGCTCTACCTTGAACGGTTTGACCTCTGCTGTACAAGCTCTCGCTTTACAGATTGGATCTATGAATACCCCTAACAGTCAACCTACAAGCTCTAATGCACTTCCGTCTCAACCTTTACCCAACCGCAAAGGAGGCATCAACGCCATCACTTTGAGGTCCGGAACCACACTACAAGGGAGGAGTCATGAGGAGCCAAGCTCAAAGGAGAACATTCAAGTTGAAGATGTTGTTGAGGTAGAAGATGCTGAACAGGAAGAGGAGGTACAAGACATGGTTGAAGAAGAAGCAACTCAACCAGAGAATAGTGCATCAAAGGCAGCTGAAGCTACACGTGACGCCATCCCTATCCCCTTTCCACACCTTGCAAGGAAGTCCAGAAAGCAGATGGAACTCGATCCCAAAATGGTAGAAATCTTCAAAAAGGTTGAAGTAACTATTCCCCTTTTTGATGCTATTCAGCAAGTACCTAAATATGCAAGATTTCTAAAGATTGTGCATGCATAAGGATAAAATTAATGAATTAGAAACTATTCCTTTAGGTAGCTCTATATCTGCTTTAATGAGTGATATACCAGAAAAATGTAGTGATCCAGGTCCATGCATGGTTAGCTGTACTATTGAGGGTGTAATAATTTCTGACTACATGTGTGATCTAGGAGCATGTGTGAGTATTATGCCATTATCTATATATGATGCTTTGAGGCTACCTCCTTTAAAAAGGTCGACATCACGTTTTGTTTTGGCAGATAAAAGCATAATCTCGGTGGTTGGGATTGCTGAGGACGTGCTAATGAGCATTAAGGGGCTAACATTCCCTATTGATTTTTACATTTTGGAGATGCCCCCTACTGACTCAGGAAGACCCTCATCTGTCCTACTTGGAAGACCATTTCTGAAGACTTCAAAGTTCAAGTTGGATGCCTTCTCCGGAACCTACTCTTTTGAGATAGATGGCAGAACAGTGAGCTTCAATCTGGATGAAGCTTTGAGGCACCCACCAGAGGATCACTCCATCTTCCAGTATGATATTATTGATGAGACCGTAGCTGCAGTCCATCAGGAAGAAATAGAAGAGATGCACATGGAGCAAGGTGCAAGTGTGGGGAAGCCCTCTGAGCTTCCTGAAGATGTCGTGCCACCACACATAGCTCCAGATGATCTAGTGCCTAGCCAGGAGCAGAAAATGGAACTAAAGTCCCTTCCACCCTACCTCAAGTATGCTTACCTTGAGGATAATCAGAAGCTCCCAGTCATCATTGCAAGGGAACTCACTTCCCAACAGGAAGAACAACTGCTTAGTGTGCTGAGAAAGCATAAGAAAGTAATTGGGCAGAGCTTGGCGGATATAGTAGGCATCAGCCCCAAGTCTGTGAACACTGGATATTTTTAGAAGAGGGAGCAAGGCCTGTTCGTCAACCTCAAAGGTGGCTTAACCCTACTATCTTGGAAGTTGTCAAGAAGGAAGTGACCAGATTTTACTTGAAGCAGACATCATCTACTCTATCTCAGATAGCGAATGGGTCAGCCCAATACAAGTGATACCCAAGAAGTCTGGAGTCACAACAATAAAGAATGAGCAAGGAGAGCTCATAGCAACTAGAGTGTAGAACTCCTGGAGGGTGTGCATTGATTACAGGCGCCTCAACCAGGCTACTCGCAAGGATCACTACCCATTGCCTTTCATCGATCAGATGCTTGATCGCCTGTCAGGTAAATCACACTACTGCTTTTTAGATGGTTACACTGGATATTTTCAAATTCATATAGTTCCTGAGGATCAAAAGAAGACTACTTTTACATGTCCCTTAATGTATGCATATAAGAGAATGCCTTTTGGCTTATGTAATGCACCGGCTAAGTTCCTATGATTCTTAACCAGAGCGAACATTACTAAGATTAAGAAGAGAAGCAGTGGCAAGAGCCAAAAGAGTGGTTGGTGAAGAAGAAGAAGAAGGTCCAACCCAAACCATGGAAGGAGAAGCACAAAACCACCATGAAGAAGCTGTTGGCAACAACCAGGCTCCACAAGAGAGGAGGATGCTAGGTTCATACATAAATCCCAATCCTGGGAATTATGGGAGTAGCATCGTGAGACCCAATATACATCCCAACAACTTTGAGCTTAAACCACAGCTCATCACTCTAGTTTAGAATAATTGTTCCTTTGGAGGAAATGCTCAAGAGGACCCCAATCAACATCTCACCACCTTCCTGAGGATTTGTGACACTGTGAAGTCAAATGGAGTTCATCCGGACACTTATAAACTGCTCTTGTTCTCTTTCTCTCTTAGGGACAAAGCGTCAAAGTGGCTGGAATCATTCCCCAAGAAAAAGCCTCACCACATGGGAAGATGTTATTAACAATTTTTTAGCAAGATTCTACCCTCCACAAAAGATCAATAGACTAAGAGCTAAGGTCCAAACGTTTAGACAACATGATGGAGAGACTCTATATGAAGCCTGGGAGAGATTTAAGGATTTGACAAGGAAATGCCCTCCTGATATGTTCAATGAATGGGTGCAGCTGTACATCTTTTATGAAGGGTTGTCATATGAATCCAAGATCACTATAGACCACTCTTCAGGGGGATCCCTTAACAAGAAAATGACCATTGAGGAGGCCATAGATATCATTGAAACTGTTGCTGACAATGAGTACTTCTATGCCTCTGAAAGGACTCAAAAGAGAGAAGGAGTAATGGAGCTCAACACCATGGATGCCTTGCTAGCACAAAACAAAGTGATCACTGATAAACCCCATTTTTAGGGTTTATCTTGTGTTGAATTTAGAGGGTTTTGTCAACTTTTCTCCCATTTATTCACTAAAATAGCATAGTTTTGTAAATTCTCCTTTAATTGTGCTTAAGAGTGAAAAACATGCTTTTTAGGTCTTAAAATAGCTAAATTTAATTCACCTTGATTCCATTAGATGCCTTGATATGTTTGTTAAGTGATTCACTAAAGCTAGTTGATGAGTGGATAATTTATACCCTTTTTGGCATTGTTTTTACATAGTTTTTAGTATGATTTAGTTACTTTTTATTATATTTTTATTAGTTTTTATTCAAAAATCACATTTCTGGATTTTACTATGAGTTTGTGTATTTTTCTGTGATTTCAGGTATTTTCTGGCTGAAATTAGGGGACCTGAGCAAAAATCTTATTTAGAGGCTGAAAAAGGACTGCAGATGCTGTTGGATTCTGACCTCCCTGTACTCGAAGTCTATTTTCTGGAGTTACAGAAGCCCAATTGATGCGTTTTCAATTGCCTTGGAAAGTAGACATCCTGGGCTTTTCAGCAATATATAATAGTCCATACTTTACTCGAGATGTGATGGCCCAAACTGGCGTTCAAAGTCAGCCTAAAATATCTTGGCGTAAAACACCCAAACTGGCACCAGAATTGGAGTTAAACGCCGAAACTAGCACCAAAGCTAGCGTTTAACTTCAGGAAAAGCCTAAGCACGAAAAAGCTTCAATGCTCAACCCAAGCACACACCAAGTGGGCCCCGGAAGTGGATTTCTGCATTATTTGCACTTAGTTACTCATTTTCTGTAACCCTAGGTTACTAGTTTAGTATAAAAACTACTTTTAGAGATTTATTTTATGTCTTTTATCTTTTGAACCATCTTATGTTTTCATAGACCATGGAGGCTGGCCTCATGGCCATGCCTAGACCTTTTTCACTTATGTATTTTCTACGGTGGAGTTTCTACACCACATAGATTAAGGTGTGGAGCTCTGTTGTTCTTCATGGATTAATGCAATTACTACTGTTTTCTATTCAATTCACGCCTACTTCTTCTCCAAGATATACTCTCATACTTAATTTAGTTTAGTCAGAATGAAGGGGTGACCCATGACAATCACCCAATATTTGTTACTCGCTTAGCCAAGATCGCGTGCCTGACAACCACAAAGCGGTCTACATGATGTTCAACGTAGTCATTGGACGACAGCTGGAGTATATTCTCTTGGGTTTCTAATCTAAAATTAGAACCTTCGTGGTATAGGCTAGAATTATTGGTAGCCATTCCTAGGATCCGGAAAGTCTAAACCTTGTCTGTGGTATTCCGAGTAGGATCTAGAAAGGGATGACTGTGATGAGCTTCAAACCTGCGAATGTGGGGCACAAGTGACAGTGTGCAAAAGGACAATGGTCCTATTCCGACGCTAGCGGGAACCGACAGATGATTAGCCGTGCGGTGACAGCGCATATGGATTTTTTTTCATCCTAGAGGATCATACAGCTTGCCATGGAAGGAGGTAACGCATGGTTGGAAGAAGGCAATAGGAAAGCAGAGGTTCAGAAGTAACAAAGCATCTCCAGACGCTTATCTGAAATTCCCACCAATGAATTACATAAGTAACTTTATCTTATTTTATATTTTATTTATATTTTAATTATCAAAACATCATAACCATTTGAATCGGCCTGACTGAGATTTACAAGGATGACCATAGCCTGCTTCAAGCCAACAATCTCCGTGGGATCGACCCTTACTCACGTAAGGTATTACTTGGACGACCCAGTGCACTTGCTGGTTAGTTGTACAGAGTTGTGAAAAAGAGTTGAGATTACGATCGTGCGTACCAAGTTTTTGGCGCCATTGTTAGAGATCACAATTTCGTGCACCAAGTTTTTGGCGCCGTTGCCGGGGATTGTTCGAGTTTGGACAACTGACGGTTCATCTTGTTGCTCAGATTAGGTACTTTTATTTTATATTTAAACTTTTTGTTTTCTTTCTTTTTATTTTCAAAAAAAAATTCAAAAAAATTTTTATTCGTTCTTTAGAATTTTTAAGAATGAATTCTAGAGTTTCAGATGATATGTGAAGCCTGGCTGGCTGCTAAGCCATGTCTAATCTTTTGGACCGAGGCTTCCACTTATCACTGCAGGAGCTTTTTTATTCTCATCAATTCAGCTGTTGTATGCCTGATTTGTATGATGAAGCTTGGCTAGCCATTCGCCATGTCTAATCTTTTAAACCAAAGGTTTCACATAAAGCTTGGCTGGCTATTAAGCCACGTCTAATCTTTTGGACCGAAGCTTTAGACTAACAGTGCATGATTCCTGGAATTCCTATTGAAAATTTTGAATTTATTTATTTTCTCTTTTTTCAAATAATTTTCGAAAAATACAAAAAAAATTAATAAAACCATAAAAACCAAAAATTTTATGTTTCTTGTTTGAGTCTAGTGTCAAATTTTAAGTTTGGTGTCAATTGCATATTTTGATTTTTGTTTAAATTTTCGAAGAACACATGCATGGAATTGTTCTTTCTTGATCTTCAAGTTGTTCTTGATGATTTCCCTTGTTTGATCTTTAAACTTTCTTGTTTTGTGTCTTTTCCTATTTTTCATATGCATTTTTTAATTATTAGTGTCTAAAGTTTAAAAATTTTTAAGTTTGGTGTCTTGCATGTCTTTCTTTTCTTAAAAATTTTTCAAAATTATTGGTGCATGAAATTGTGATCTCAGGCAACGGCGCCAAAAACTCTGTACGCACGTCTTAATAAATTGTTTTTCATTCACAACTTCGATACAACTAACCAGCAAGTGCACTGGGTCGTCCAAGTAATAAACCTTACGTGAGTAAGGGTCGATCCCACGGAGATTGTTGGTATGAAGCAAGTTATGGTCACCTTGTAGATCTCAGTCAGGCGGATATAAAATGGTTATGGAGTTTTCGAAAATATATAATAAAATAAGGATAGAAATACTTATGTAAATCATTGGTGAGAATTTCAGATAAGCGCATAGAGATGCTTTCGTTCCTCTGAACCTCTGCTTTCCTGCTGTCTTCATCCAATCAATCCTACTCCTTTCCATGGCTGGCTTTATGTAAGGACATCACCGTTGTCAATGGCTACTTTTTATCCTCTCTGGAAAATGGTCCGATGCGCTGTCACTACATGGCTAATCGTCTGGAGGCATCACCCTTGTCAATGGCTGCATCCCATCCTCTTGTGAAAATGGTCCAAATGCTCTGTCACAGCACGGCTAATCATCTGAGGTTCTCGATCATACTGGAATAGGATTCACCCTCCTTTTGCGTCTGTCTCTACGCCCAGCACTCACGAGTTTGAAGTTCGTCATAGTCATTCAATCCCAGAGTCCTACTCAGAATACCACAGACAAGGTTTAGACTTTCCGGACTCTCATGAATGCCACCATCAATCTAGCTTATACCACGAAGATTCTGATTA
>NC_029788.2:64921152-64952026 GCF_000816755.2 Arachis ipaensis
CAGAGCTCCACACCTTAATCTATGGAGTGCAGAAACTCTACCGTATGAAAATACATAAGTGATAATGGTTAATGGTCCACCGAATGGCCAGCCCCCATGAAAGTCTAAGATAGCATAAAACTGATCAAAGATGATCCGAAGATGTCTAATACAATAGTAAATAGTACTATTTATACTAAACTAGTTACTAGGGTTTACAGAAGTAAGTAGTTGATGCATAAATCCACTTCCGGGGCCCACTTAGTGTGTGCTTGGGCTGAGCTTGAATGTTACATGTGCAGAGGTCATTCTTGGAGTTGAACGCCAGTTTGTAACATATTTCTGGCATTCAACTCTGGCTTGTGATGTGTTTCTGGCGTTTAACTCCAGACAGCAGCATAGAACTGGCGTTCAACGCCCTTTTACGTCATCTAAACTCGGCCAAAGTATGGACTATTAAATATTTCTGGAAAGCCCTGGATGTCTACGTTCCAACGCAATTGGAAGCGCGCCATTTTGAGTTCTGTAGCTCCAGAAAATTCACTTTGAGTGCAGGGAGGTCAGAATCCAACAACATCAGCAGTCCTTCTTCAACCTCTGAATCTGATTTTTGCTCAAGTCCCTCAATTTCAGCCAGAAAATACCTGAAATCATAGAAAAACACACAAACTCATAGTAAAGTCCAGAAATGTGAATTTAACATAAAAACTAATGAAAACACCCCTAAAAGTAACTAGATTATACTAAAAACATACTAAAAACAATGCCAAAAAGCGTATAAATTATCCGCTCATCACAACACCAAACTTAAATTGTTGCTTGTCCCCAAGCAACTGAAAATAGGATAAAAAGAAGAGAATATACTATAAATTCCAAACTATCAATGAAACATAGCTCCAATCAGATGAGCGGAACTTGTAGCTTTTTGCCTCTTGAATAGTTTTGGCATCCCACTTTATCCATTGAGGTTCAGAATGATTGGCATCTATAGGAACTCAGAGTTCAGATAGTATTATTGATTCTCCTAGTTCAGTATGTTGATTCTTGAACACAGCTACTTTATGAGTCTTGGCCGTGGCCCTAAGCACTTTGTTTTCCAGTATTACCTCCGGATACATAAATGCCACAGACACATAATTGGGTGAACCTTTTCAGATTGTGACTCAGCTTTGCTAAAGTCCCCAATTAGAGGTGTCCAGGGTTCTTAAGCACACTCTTCTTTTGCTTTGGACCTTGACTTTAACCGCTCAGTCTCAAGTTTTCACTTGACACCTTCACGCCACAAGCACATGGTTAGGGACAGCTTGGTTTAGCCGCTTAGGCCAGGATTTTATTCCTTTAGGCCCTCCTATTCACTGATGCTCAAAGCCTTGGGATCCTTTTTATTGCCCTTGCCTTTTGGTTTTAAGGATTACTGGCTTTTTGCTCTTGCCTCTTGGTTTTAAGAGATTTTGGCTTTTTCTGCTTGCCTTTTCTTTTTCTATTTTTTTTTCGCCTTTTTTTTTCTTCAAGCTTTGTTCTTTGCTGCTTTTTCTTGCTTCAAGAATCATTTTTATGATTTTTCAGATTATCAAATAACATGTCTCCTTGTCATCATTCTTTCAAGAGCCAACATATTTAACATTCTTAAACAACAACTTCAAAATATATATGCACTGTTCAAGCATTCATTCAGAAAACAAGAAGCATTGTCACCACATCAACATAATTAAACTAAGTTCAAGGATAAATTTGAAACTCATGTACTTCTTGTTCTTTTGAATTAAAACATTTTTCATTTAAGAGAGGTGATGGATTCATAGGACATTCATAACTTTAAGACAAAGTTACTAAATACTAATGATCATGTAATAAGACCTTTTCTAGAGGATTCTTTGGTCTTGGGTGCCATCAATGGTAATGGAAAAACAAAAAGCTTATGCTTTTACCACACCAAACTTAGAATATTGCTCGTCCTCGAGCAAGAGAAAAAAGAATAGATGAAGAAGAAGAAGAAATGGAGGAGAGGGAGAGAGAGATGTGTTTCGGCCAAGAAGGGGAAGAGAGGGTTGTGTTGTGTGAAAATGAGGAAGAATGGAGGGCTGTATATAGGGAAGGGAGGGGGGGTAAGGTTCGGCCATAAGGGTGGGTGTTGGGTGGGAAATTGATTTTGAATTTTGAAGGTAGGTGGAGTTTATGAGGTAGGTTTATGGGGAAGAGTGGATGGATGTGAGTGGTGAAGTGGTGATAGTGAAGAGAGATTGAGGTGATTGGTGAAGAGTTTTGGGGAAGAGTGTTTATTGGGAATAGAGGATGAACATTGAGAAGAGGGAAGAGAGTGAGTGGTGGTAGGTGGGGATCCTGTGGGGTCCACAGATCCTGAGTTGTTCAAGGATTTACAACCTTGCACCAAATTGGGCATGCAAAATGCCCTTGCACACAACTCTGGGTGTTCAGCGCCAGATTGGTGCTTGTTCTGGGTGTTGAACGCCCATTTGTTGCTCATTTCTGGCGTTGAACGCCAGAACCATGCTTGTTCTGGGCGTTCAGCGCCAGCTCTTCTCCAGGGTGCAATTCTGGCGTTCAAACGCCCAGATGCTGCCCATTTTGGGCGTTCAGCACTTTCCAGGATCCTGTTTCTTCTGAGGCAATGTCAGTTGATCCAGATCACTCAGTTCATTGGTGAATAGGGGAGGTTCATCTCCCCAAGTCTCATTACCAAATAAATTGGCATTCAGCTTCATGATTGCACCAAGGTACTTGGCAACTTGCTCTTTAGTAACATCCTCATTCTCTTCAGAAGAGGAATACTCATCAGAGCTCATGAATGGCATAAGGAGGTTCAATGGAATCTCTATGGTCTCTAGATGAGCCTCAGATTTCTTTAGTTCCTCAAAGGGAAACTCCTTATTGATCACTGGACGTCCCAGGAGGTCTTCCTCACTGGGATTCACGTCCTCCACTTCCTCTTTGGATTCGGCCATGATGGTTATATCAATGGCCTTGCACTCTCCTTTTGGATTTTCTTCTGTATTGCTTGGGAGAGTACTAGGAGGGATTTCAGTGATCCTTTTACTCAGCTGGCCCACTTGTGCCTCCAAATTTCTAATGGAGGATCTTGTTTCATTCATAAAACTCATAGTGGCCTTAGATAGATCAGAGACTAAGTTTGCTAAATTAGAGGTATTTTTTTCAGAGTTCTCTGTCTGTTGCTGAGTGGATGATGGAAAAGGCTTGCTATTGCTAAACCTGTTTCTTCCACCATTATTAAAGCCTTATTGAGGCTTTTGTTGATCCTTCCATGAGAAATTTGGATGATTTCTCCATGATGAGTTATAGGTGTTTCTATAAGGTTCACCTAAGTAATTTACCTCTGCTATTGCAGGGTTCTCAGGATCATAGGCCTCTTCTTCAGAAGGCGCCTCTTGAGTACTGTTGGATGCAGCTTGCATTCCATTCAGATTCTGAGAAATCATATTGACTTGCTGAGTCAATATTTTGTTCTGAGCCAATATGGCATTCAGAGTATCAATTTCAAGAACTCCCTTCTTCTGAGGCGTCCCATTACTCACAGGATTCCTCTCAGAAGTGTACATGAACTAGTTATTAGCAACCATCTCAATGAGTTCTTGAGCTTCTGCAGGCGTTTTCTTTAGGTGAATGGATCCACCTGCAGAATTATCCAACGACATTTTAGCTAATTCAGAAAGACCATCATAGAATATATCCAGGATGGTCCAGTCTGAAAGCATGTCAAAAGGACACTTTTTGGTCAGTTCTTTGTATCTCTCCCAAGCTTCATAGAGGGATTCACCTTCTTTCTGTCTGAAGGTTTGAACAACCACTCTAAGCTTACTCAGCTTTTGAGGAGGAAAGAACTTGGCTAAGAAAGCCTTGACCAGCTTATCCCAAGAGTTCAGGCTATCCTTAGGTTGAGAGTCCAACCATATTCTAGCTCTGTCTCTTACAGCAAAAGGGAAAAGCATGAGCCTGTAGACTTCGGGATCTACTCTATTAGTCTTAACAGTATCACAGATCTGCAAGAATTCAGTTAAGAACTGAAAAGGATCTTCAGATGGAAGTCCATGAAACTTGCAGTTTTGCTGCATCAGAGAAACTAATTGAGGTTTCAGCTCAAAATTGTTTGCTCCAATGGTAGGGATGGAGATGCTTCTTCCATGTAAATTGGAATTAGGTGCAGTAAAGTCACCAAGCATCCTCCTTGTATTATTATTATTTTTGGCTGCCATCTCCTCTTCCTGTTCGAAAATTTCTGAAAGGTGCTTGCTGGATTGTTGTAATTTAGCTTCTCTTAGTTTTCTCTTCAGAGTCCTTTCAGGTTCTGGATCTGCTTCAACAAGAATGTTCTTGTCTTTGCTTCTGCTCATATGAAAAAGAGGGACAGAAAAATAATAATAATAGGGGTCCTTTTTACCACAGTATAGAGGTCCCTGTGTGAGTAGAAGAAAAGAAGAAGAAAAAATTTGAACACAGATGGAAGAGGGGGTTCAAATTTGGGTGAGATGAAGTATTAGTAGATGAATAACTAAATAGAAGGAGATGAGAGAGAAGGAGAATTTTTGAAAATTATTTTTGAAAAAGAGTTAGTGATTTTCGAAAATAGTTTTTGAAAAAGGTTAGTAATTTTTCGAAAATTAAAATAAAAAATTAAAATAATTAGTTAATTAAAAAGAAATTTTGAAAAAGAGGGAAGATATTTTCGAAAATTAGAGAGAGAGAGTTAGTTAGGTAGTTTTGAAAAAGATAAGAAACAAACAAAAAGTTAGTTAGTTAGTTTCTTAACAAGCAAGTAACAAACTTGAAATTTTTGAACCAAAACATTAATTGATGATGTTATTTTCGAAAATTATGTGATAAAGATAAGAAAAAGATTTTTGAAAAATATTTTTAAAATTTTCGAAAATAACTAAGAAAAATGAAAAAGATTTGATTTTTGAAAAAGATAATATTTTTAAATTGAAAATTTGATTTGACTCATAATAACAACTAGATTTTAAAAATTTTTGAAAAAGTCAAATCTAATTTTTGAAATTTTAAGAGAGAAAAAGGAGAAGATATTTTTTTGATTTTTGAATTTTTAATGATGAGAGAGAAAAACATGAAAATGATGCAATGCATGAAAATTTTGGATCAAAACAATGAATGCATGTAAGAATGCTATGAATGTCAAGATGAACACCAAGAACACTATGAAGATCATGATGAACATCAAGAACTTATTTTTGAAAATTTTTATATGCAAAGAAAACATGCAAGACACCAAACTTAGAAATCTTTCATGTTTAGACACTATGAATGCAAAAATGCATATGAAAAACAAGAAAAGACACAAAACAAGAAAACATCAAGATCAAACAAGAAGACTTACCAAGAACAACTTGAAGATCATGAAGAACACTATGAATGCATGAATTTTTCGAAAATTTTATGCAAACTTTAAAACATGCAATTGACACCAAACTTAAAATTGACTCAAGACTCAAACAAGAAACACAAAATATTTTTGATTTTTATGATTTTATGATTTTTTTGGATTTGTTGAAAATTATTTGAAAAAGAAAAATAAGGATTCCAAAATTTTTAATATGAATTCCAGGAATCTTGCAATCTTAGTCTAAAGCTCCAATCTGAGGGTTAGACATGGCTTAATAGCCAGCCAAGCTTTAGAAGATATTTATACTTTCCATGTATAGAGCAACTAAGTGTGTGAGAATCAACAAGCTCTTGTGATGATAAGTTGAAACCCCAGTCCAAAAGATTAGACATGGCTTACAGCCAGCCAGGATTCAACAAATCATCATGAAACACTAGAATTCATTCTTAAAAATTCTGAAGAAACATATATTAAATATTTTTGAAAATAATTTTTATTATTTTTTTTTTCGAAAACAAAGGAGAAAATTTTTGAAATATTTTTGAAAAAAAAAATTTTTTGAAAGCTTTTTGAAAATAAAACAAAAAGAAAATTACCTAATCTGAGCAACAAGATAAACCGTCATTTGTCCAAACTCGAACAATCCCCGGCAACGGCGCCAAAAACTTGGTGCACGAAATTGTGATCTCAGGCAACGGCGCCAAAAACTCTGTACGCACGTCTTAATAAATTGTTTTTCATTCACAACTTCGATACAACTAACCAGCAAGTGCACTGGGTCGTCCAAGTAATAAACCTTACGTGAGTAAGGGTCGATCCTACGGAGATTGTTGGTATGAAGCAAGCTATGGTCACCTTGTAGATCTCAGTCAGGCGGATATAAAATGGTTATGGAGTTTTTGAAAATATATAATAAAATAAGGATAGAAATACTTATGTAAATCATTGGTGAGAATTTCAGATAAGCGCATAGAGATGCTTTCATTCCTCTGAACCTCTGCTTTCCTGCTGTCTTCATCCAATCAATCCTACTCCTTTCCATGGCTGGCTTTATGTAAGGACATCACCGTTGTCAATGGCTAATTTTTATCCTCTCTGGAAAATGGTCCGATGCGCTGTCACTGCATGGCTAATCGTCTGGAGGCATCACCCTTGTCAATGGATGCATCCCATCCTCTTGTGAAAATGGTCCAAATGCTCTGTCACAGCACGGCTAATCATCTGAGGTTCTCGATCATACTGGAATAAGATTCACCTTCCTTTTGCTTCTGTCACTACGCCCAACACTCGCGAGTTTGAAGTTCGTCACAGTCATTCAATCCCAGAGTCCTACTCGGAATACCACAGACAAAGTTTAGACTTTCCGGACTCTCATGAATGCCGCCATCAATCTAGCTTATACCACGAAGATTCTGATTAAGAGATCCAAGAGATACTCATTCAATCTAAGGTGGAACGGAAGTGGTTGTCAGGCACGCGTTCATGGGGGAATGATGATGATTGTCACGTTCATCACATTCAGGTTGAAGTGCGATGCTACTAGGGTTTACAGAAGTAAGTAGTTGATGCATAAATCCACTTCCGGGGCCCACTTGGTGTGTGCTTGGGCTGAGCTTGAATGTTACACGTGCAGAGGTCATTCTTGGAGTTGAACGCCAGTTTGTAACGTATTTCTGGCGTTCAACTCTGGCTTGTGACGTGTTTCTGGCGTTTAACTCCAGACAGCAGCGTAGAACTGGCGTTCAACGCCCTTTTACGTCATCTAAACTCGGCCAAAGTATGGACTATTATATATTGCTGGAAAGCCCTGGATGTATACTTTCCAACGCAATTGGAAGCGCGCCATTTTGAGTTTTGTAGCTCTAGAAAATTCACTTTGAGTGCAGGGAGGTCAGAATCCAACAGCATCAGTAGTCCTTCTTCAACCTCTGAATCTGATTTTTGCTCAAGTCCCTCAATTTCGGCCAGAAAATACCTGAAATCACAGAAAAACACAAAAACTCATAGTAAAGTCCAGAAATGTGAATTTAACATAAAAACTAATGAAAACATCCCTAAAAGTAACTAGATTCTACTAAAAACATACTAAAAACATTGCCAAAAAGCGTATAAATTATCCGCTCATCAATTATGTTCTTGATGATCATCATGATCTTCAAAGTGTTCTTAGTGTTCATCTTGACATTCAAAGTGTTATTGCATGCATTGTTGTTTTGATCTTAATTTCTTGTGTTTTGCATCATTTTTTTTTGTTTTTCTCTCTCCTCACTAAAAATTCAAAAATAAAAAATATCTTTCCCTTATTCTTCCCATAAATTTCGAAATTTTGAATCGATTTGGTAAAAAATTTTTAAAATTTAGTTGTTTCTTTTTAGTCAAGTCAAAATTTCAATTTAAAAATTTTATCTTTTCAAATCTTTTTCAAAAATCAAATATTTTTCAATTTTCCTTCATGTTTTTCGAAAATTTTCAAACTGATTTTCAAAATCTTTTTCTTAATTTTGTTTCATATTTTCGAAATTACTACGAACATTTAATATTTAGATTTAAATAGTTTCAGGTTGTTACTTGCCTATTAAGAAAGGTCCAATCTTTAAATTCTAGAATCATATCTTTTAGTTTCTTGTTAGTCAAGTAATCAACTTTAATTTCAAAAATCAAATCTTTTTAATTTCCTTTTCAAATTATTTTTCAAAATAAATTTCAATCATATCTTTTTTAAAATCAATTTCAAAATCTTTTCTAACTTCTTATCTTTTCAAAATTGATTTTCAAATCTTTTTCAATTAACTGCTTGACTTTTTTATTTTAAAAAGTTTTCTATTTCAATCATTTCTTTTTCAAAACCACCTAACTACTTTTCTCTCTCCAATTTTTGAAAATCACTAACACTTTTTCAAAAATCTTTTTAATTAATTTTTAAATTTTATTTTATTTCTTCTCTTAAATTTCGAATACTAACCAATAATTAAAATAAAAACAAAAATATTTCCCTTTTATTTTAATTTAAAATTCGAATTCTCTCTCTCTCATCTCTTTCTATTTATTTATTTATTTACTAACACTTCTCTTTTTCTTATAATTCGAACCCTCTCTCCCTCTCTGTGTTCGAATTCTTCATCTTCTCTCTTATTCATTCTACTCTTCTATTCTTCTACTCACATAAAGGAATCTCTATACTGTGGCATAGAGGATTCCTATTCTTGTCTGTTCTCTTCTTTTTCATATGAGTAGGAGCAAGGATAAGAACATTCTTGTTGAAGCTGATCCGGAACCTAAAAGGACTCTAAAGAGGAAGCTAAGAGAAGCTAAGGCACAACACTCTGGAGAGGAGCTGACAGAATTCTTCGAAAAAGAAGAAGAGATGGCCGAACCCAATAACAATGGAGGAGATGCAAGGAAGATGCTTGGTGACTTTATTGCACCCTCTTCTGACTTCTGTGGAAGGAGCATCTCAATTCCTGCAATTGGAGCAAACAACTTTGAGCTTAAGCCTCAATTAATTTCTCTAATGCAGCAGAATTGCAAGTTTCATGGACTTCCATTGAAAGATCCTCATCAGTTTTTAGCTGAATTCTTGTAAATTTGTGATACTGTTAAGACCAATGGGGTTAATCCTGAGGTCTATAGACTTATGCTTTTTCCCTTTGCTGTAAGAGACAGAGCTAGGACATGGTTGGACTCACAACCTAAAGACAGCCTGAACTCTTGGGAAAAGTTGGTCAATGCTTTCTTGGCCAAATTCTTTCCACCTCAAAAGTTGAGTAAGCTTAGAGTGGAAGTCTAAACCTTCAGACAGAAGGAAGGTGAATCCCTTTATGAAGCTTGGGAAAGATACAAGCGATTGATCAGAAGGTGTCCTTCTGACATTTTTTCTGAATGGAGCATCATATGTATATTCTATCATGGTCTGTCTGAATTGTCCAAGATGTCATTGGACCACTCCGCTGGAGGATCTCTTCATCTGAAGAAGATGCTTGCAGAAGCCCAGGAACTCGTTGAAATGGTTGCAAATAACCAGTTCATGTACACTTCTAAAAGGAATCCTGTGAATAATGGGACAACTCAGAAGAAATGAGTTCTGGATATTGATACTCTGAATGCCATATTGGCTCAGAACAAAATATTGACTCAGCAAGTCAATATGATTTTTTAGAGTCTGTCTGGAATGCAAACTACATCAGGTAATACTAAGGAAGCTTCCTCTGAAGAAGAAGCTTATGATCCTGAGAATCCTGGAATAGAAGAAGTGAATTACATGGGAGATTCCTATGGAAACACTTACAATCCTTCATGGAGGAATCATCCTAATCTCTCATGGAAGGATCAACAGAAGCCTAATCAAGGCTTCAATAATAATAATGGTGGGAGAGCACGGTTTGGCAATAACAAACCTTTTCCATCATCTTCTCAGTAACAGACAGAGAATTCTAAGCAGAGCCACTCTGACTTAGCAACTGTAGTCTCTGATCTATCTAAGACCACTCTCAGCTTCATGACTGAAGCAAGGTCCTCCATTAGAAATTTGGAGGCACAAGTGGGTCAGCTGAGTAAGAAAGTTACTGAACTCCCTCCTAGTACTCTCCCAAGCAATACAGAAGAGAATACAAAAAGAGAGTGCAAGGCCGTAAATATAACCAACATAGCCGAACCTAGTGAGGAAGAAAAGGAAGTGATTTCTAGTGAGGAAGACCTCAATGAACGTCCACTAGCCTCCAAGGAATTCCCTAATGAGGAACCAAAGGAATCTGAGGCTCATATAGAGACCATAGAGATTCCATTGAACTTACTATTGCCATTCATGAGCTCTGATGAGTATTCTTCCTCTGAAGAGGATGAAGATATTATTAAAGAGCAAGTTGCTCAATATCTGGGAGTAATCATGAAGCTGAATGCCAAGCTATTTGGTAATGAGATTTGGGAGGATGAACCCCTATTGCTCATCAATGAACTAAATGATCTGGTTCAACTGAAATTACCTCAGAAGAAACAGGATCCTGGAAAGTTCTTAATACCTTGTACCATAGGCACCATGACCTTTAAGAAAGCTCTGTGTGACCTTGGGTCAAGTATAAACCTCATGCCCCTCTCTGTAATGGAGAAACTATGGATCTTTGAGGTGTAAGCTGCAAGAATCTCACTAGAGATGGCAGACAATTCAAGGAAACAGGCTTATGGACTTGTAGAGGATGTCTTAGTAAAGGTTGAAGGCCTGTACATCCCTACTGATTTCATAATTCTAAACACTGGGAAGGAAGAGGATGAATCCATCATCCTTGGAAGACCCTTCCTAGCCACAGCAAGAGTTGTGATTGATGTTCACAGAGGAGAGCTAGTCTTTCAATTGAATGAGGACTATCTTGTGTTTAAGGCTCAAGGATCTTCTTCTGTAACCATGGAGAGGAAGCATGAAAAGCTTCTCTCAATACAGAGTCAAACAGAGCCCCCACACTCAACTTCTAAGTTTGGTGTTCGGAGGCCATCATCAAGCTCTGAATCGCTATGAAGCTCTCTAAGAGCTCATTGTCAAGCTATTGACATTAAAAAAGCGCTTGTTGGGAGGCAACCCAATATTATCTAATTATATTTATTTGTTTCCCATTGTTATTTTATGTTTTCTTTAGGATGATGATCATGTGAAGTCACAAAAATAACTGCAAAATAAAAAAAAGAATGAAAAACAGCATTAAAAATAGCACACCCTGGAGGACAAGCTTACTGGCGTTTAAACGCCAGTAAGGATAACAGAATGGGCATTTAACGCCCAGCCTGGCAGCATTCTGGGCGTTTAACGCCAGAAAGGGCTGCCTGGCACTGGCTGGCGTTATACGCCAGAATGGGCATCTGGCTGGCATTTAACGCCAGAAATAGGCATCTAGCTGGCGTTTAACGCTAGAAATGGGTAGCAGAGTGGCATTTAATGCCAGGAAAGGTAGCAAAGCTGGCGTTAAATGCCAGATTTGGCACAGAATGGGCGTTTGAACGCCAGAATGGTGCAGGGACTCGAATTCCTTGATACCTCAGGATCTGTGAACCCCACAGGATCCCCACCTACCCCACCTCTTCTTCTCTACTCTTCACACCTTTTCATAACACTCTTCCCCAAATACCCTTGACCAATCCCATCAATAACTCTTCCCCAAATACCCTTCACCTATCAAATCCTACCCTCTTTCCCATATTCCTTTCACCACTCACATCCATCCATCATTAAACCCCAACTACCTCACCATTCAAATTCAAACTATTTCCCTTCCAAACCCACCCACACATAGCCGAGTACCCTCCCTCCCTTACCCTATAAATACCCCTCCTTACCACCTTCAATTTCACACATCATACACAATACACCCCCTTGGCCGAACCCTCTCCTCACCTCCATCTCCTCCATTTCTTCTTCTTCTATTCCTTTCTTTCTTCTTTTGCTCGAGGACGAGCAACCATTCTAAGTTTGGTGTGGGAAAATCTAAAGCTTTTTGTTTTTTCATAACCATCAATGGCACCTAAGGCCGGAGAAACCTCTAGAAAGAGGAAAGGGAAGACAATTGCTTCCACCTCTGAGTCATGGGAGATGGAGAGATTCATCTCAAAGGTCCATCAAGACCACTTCTATGAAGTTGTGGCCAAGAAAAAGGTGATCCCCGAGGTCCCCTTCAAGCTCAAAAAGAATGAATATCCGGAGATCCGACATGAAGTTCGAAGAAGAGGTTGGGAAATTTTCACTAACCCCATTCAACAAGTCGGGATCTTAATGGTTCAAGAATTCTATGCCAATGCATGGATCACTAAGAACCATAACCAAAGTGTGAATCCGAACCCAAAGAATTGGCTCACAATGGTTTGGGGGAATTACTTGGATTTCAGTCTGGAAAATGTGAGGTTAGCATTCAACTTGCCAATGATGCAAGGAGACCCTCACCCTTTTACTAGAAGGGTCAACTTTAATCAAAAGTTAGACCAAGTCCTTAGGGACATTTGTGTGGAAGGAGCTCATTGGAAGAGAGACACAAGAGGCAAGCCGGTTTATCTAAGAAGGCTTGACCTCAAATTCGTGGCTAGGGGATGGTTCGAGTTCATCCAACGATCAATCATTCCTACTAGCAACCGGTCTGAAGTTACAATAGACCGGGCTATCATGATCCATAGTATCATGAATGGAGAGGAAGTATAAGTTCATGAGATCATATCCCTAGAACTCTACAAAGTGGTGGACAAGCCCCTCTACTTTGGCAAGGTTAGCGTTCTGACACAAAAATTGTTGTGGGTAAGGAATTTCCCAAAATATTTACGTTGCGAGTATAGCTCCAAACCAATAAACAACTCTCGCATCAAATTAAATTTTGGTTGTCACATGTACAAACCCCAAATAAGAATTAACCGGAGTATTTAGACTCCGGGTCATCTCATGAGGCATTGCAATGAAGTGTATGCTTATTGGCTATGAAGGATGTATGGGGGTATGATTGATAAAGGGGCAAGAAAGTAAATAGACAAGAATTTAAATGACAAGAAGAGTAAATCAAGCAAGTAACTAAAGAAAGCAAGTAATAAAAAGAGACATTCATGGCAAGAATTGAGATCATAGGCTTTCTATCCTAGTCATACGATGATTAATTTATCTTATTTAGTCAACTCCAACAACCGGAAGAAGGTATCATGTCATCTCCACATAGGGAGAATGTCAAACAAGACTAATTAATCATGTTACAAATATAAACAAAAATTTATCTTATTATGTCATCTCCAATATTGGAAGAAAATATAGGTTATCTTCCATGAGAGAAAGTCTAACAAGACTAGCTAATCTCAATCCAAAAGTCCTAATCATATCACTAAGTGAATTAGCAAGAGATTAGAGTTAATGAAAACAATACTAGCTAACAACTCTAGATCACCAACAAGAGTTGGGTTTTCATGACTCAGGATTACCTAATTACTCTTTCCAAGCCAAGAATGCTCAAAATCTACTCTAATATCCAACCAAGCATTTTGTCAAACACTTGGAATGCATAAAAAGAAATCATAATAAATGACAAGAAATAGTAAAATCTATCAACTACAAATTGTAAGGAGACAAGATCAACAACTCAAATTCACAATAAAAGACATCAAACATCAATTACATTAATAGAAAATCCAAATCCAACAAGTGTTCATCAATCCTAAACAAAGAGGCATGAAAAGGAAAATTAACGAGAGAGAATAAGAAGATTACATCATTAGAGCATGAAAATATAGAAGAAACAAGATGAAAGCAAGGAATTAAATATGGATCTATGATGCAATTAATCCTAAGAACCCTAATTCTAGAGAGAGGAGGGAGCTTCTCTCTCTAGAAACTAACCTACATGATGCTATACTACCAAACAATTGCTTCCCCCTTTGCCCAAGCTTGAATTCTTCATGAAATAGCATTAGAAATGAGTTGGGTTGGGCCCAAAGTGCTTCAAAAATTGCTGGGGGCGATTTCACTTTAGTGGGCCACGAGCAGCATCGGCATGCACGCGTACATGGCACGTGAGCGCCCTTTAATGCGAAGCAACATATGGCAAATTTTATATCATTTCGAAGCCCCGGATGTTAGCTTTCTAACACAACTGAAACTGCCTCATTTGGACATCTGTAGCTCAAGTTATGGTCGATTGAGTGCAAAGAGGTCAGGCTTGACAACTTTACGGTTCCTTCATTTCTTCATGAGTTCTCCCACTTTGCATGCTTTTCTCCTCACTTCTTCCATCCAATACTTGCCTTATAGACCTGAAATCACTCAAAAAATATATCAAGGCATCGAATGGAATTAAAGTGAATTAAAATCACTAATTTTAGGGCCTAAAAAGCATGTTTTCACATTTAAGAACAAATAAAGGAAGAATTGCAAAACCATGCTAATTCATTGAATAAATGTGAGAAAAGGTGATAAAATCCCCCAAATTAATCACAAGATAAACCACAAAATTAGGGTTTATGAAATCTCCTCACACTTAAACTAAGCATGTCCTTATGCTAAAATCAAGAAAGAAGCAAAGGGGTATCAACATTTATTCAATGCTAACTGACTAAATGCAATCTATCTATATGGAATCTATCTATATGAATGCTTCCACTTAGTCAAAACAAGTCAACTTCCAAGAAAACATATTTAAGTACAAGGGCTAAAGCCATAACAGTCAAATCAAACCTACAATTGAATTGAATTATTAAAAAGATTTTACAAACTTGCAAGAAAAGATGATCATAGATGGAAACATGTAATTGAGCAATCGAACCCTCACCAGATGTGTATCCGCTCTAGTTACTCAAGTGTATGGGGTTGATTCACTCAATTCTCCCCTAATCATGTTTTCCAAGATTTGTTTTTCATCTAACAATCATCAATTATTTCATGCATGCATACAAATATCATGAGGACTTTTCTATAGGTTGTAATGGGGTTAGGGTCAAGGTAGGATGCTTATGGTCAAGTGAGTTTGAAATTTGAATCTTTGATCAACTTAAACTTCCCACCTAACTTATGACTACCTATACCATTCTAAACAAACCTAACTACCCATTCTTCACTTTTCACACACTCATGCATTCTCTTTTTGATCACCACCCATATGCATTGACTTTTATTGAACCTTGCTTTGGGGCATTTTGTCCCCTTTTTATTGCAATTCTTTGTCTTTGTCTTTGTCTTTCTATTTCTATTATTTATTTTCATTTTTATTATTATTATTATTTTTTTTTCATTAATTTTTTTTTCTTTTTAAACTAAAATATATATACAAGAACATCAATGCATATGGTTGGCACATGATTAATACATGAGTATGTAACCAATTTCCAAGATTCTCAACACAAATACAAAAACACACTTTTATCTCTACCCAATGTACCCAACTTTTCTGAAATCTAATGATGAACACCCTCACTAACCTAAGCTAATCAAAGATCCAAACAATAGACATTTATTGTTTTTCACTTAGGCTTGTAATGTGCTACAATTAAGAACAAATGGGTTAAGCATAGGCTCAAATTGGTTATCAATGGAAGATAAAAGGTAGGCTTATTTGGGTAAGTAAGCTATTTGAACAATGGCCTCAATCATATAAATGCATGTATACACAAAATAATAGACATAAAGAATCAAACAAATCAAAGATTACAATCATAGGAAGAGAATAATGCACACAAGAATGAAAGTAAGTGGTTATATATGATGTAACCACACAATTAGACTCAATTCTCACATGCTTGTGTTCTTAGTTCAAAAATCATGTTCCACAAAGTATATAATTCAAGCATGTTCCACAATAATTTTTTTTTCAATCAATTGGAGTGCCCTATAGATAAAATCCTTGGAAAATATCATGATTTTGACTAAGCTTAATATATACATATGCAATGCAACCAAAAATCCTAAAAGACCTAAAAATGAAATGCAAAAGTGTTGGGATTAGAAACTTGTCACCCAAAAATGCCAAGTGGTCGGACGACCTCCCCACACTTAAAAGTTTGCACCGTCCTCGGTGCATCCAAAGATGAAAAAGGGGGTTTGGCGACTTTCCTAGTTGCTACCTTCAGTTGGTAGGTCAACCGATGCTGCGTGTTCTTCTCCCGCATCCATTTTTGCTTATGATGACTCATCCTGAACATAGAAAATAGGAGATAATAAGACAAGTAAATGCACAAGCAAGAAAGCGTGGATTGTTGGAATGAGGTAAATCACTAGAAATGAGTGAGTGAATTAGTGTGACATTAATGAAAAATAAGTGTGTGGATCCTAACTTGCATGCGGTTTAGAACTCACACCCTAGTATTTAAAAAAATCATGTCACAATTATACAAAAGAAAACATGCATTTCACTCATTCTAGTGTGCTTGAGATACTTTAAAAGACTTGTAGGTTAAATCAACCACACAAGTAGTGAAGAGGCATGAAAGCATTCAAGCAATTAATCAAGCAATTGTGAATTTGGATAATGCTTGGACATTGATTGATGTGTAAGTAAATTTGATGAACAAAATGGTATAGAGAGCTCACACATCAAACAATGACACATATTGAAGTTGTTGCAACACCTAAGTGACATAGAGGTGGAATACATGGATGCTATGGAACTTAGGACAAAGAAGATAGAAGTGGAAATCAATCACATAGCAAGCATGACCCACAAAGCTTTACAAAGCTCAAAAATATGTCACTAGGTAAGCCTTGATCCAATTTTACAATTCCACAATCTCAATGCATGAAATAGGTGATGGTCACTTAGAACAAGCATCCTAAAAAAATGCATTGATAATATACAATTGCCTAACAATGGATGATGAATGCATGGTGGCCAAAACATGAAATTCAAAGAGGTAAGATGCATGAAGGCAATGTAACAAGTACTTGGTATTCAAAAGTGTTAAACATGAAAAATTTCAAACCAAGTAATAAATTGCAACCTCAACAAAGGAATCCAACAATGACAATAACGACAATGATGTTAAACTAACATCCCATTAGTAATAAGCAGCAGTAAATGGTAAACAAGATTAGTAATCCAACACTTATAATGGAAAACAAAAGTTAAACTAACTAAAAAAAATGGTTTTACATGATGCTTGGTAGTGTTGGATGATGATTGAAGGGTGGAAAGAGAAGAGAAGAGGGAAAGAAATAGAAAGAGGAGAAGAAAAGAAGGTGCGTGAAACAGGGCAATCCACGCGTGCACGTCATGTGCGCGTAAGCGTGGATTGATGAAAATGGAAGCGACGCGTACGCGTACAGTGCGCGTACGTGTGCATGGCACAGCAGAGAGTCGACGCGAATGCGCAAGGTACGCGTGTGATAAACCACTATTTTATGGTTTATCTTGTGCTCAATTGAGTGGTTTTTATCAACTCTTTACCCACTTATTCATACTATTTGCATGGTTTTACATTTGCCTTCCTAATTATGTACTTTGATTGAAAACATACTTCTTTGGCCTTAAGTTCTCTATGTTTAATCCTCTCTTATTACCATTAGATGCCTTGATATGTGTGTTAAGTGATTTCAGAGATTATAGGACAGGAATGGCTCAGAGGATGGAAAGGAAGCATGCAAAAGTGGAAGGAATACAAGAAGTTGGAGAAATTGCTAAGCTGTCCAGCCTGACCTCTTCGCACTCAAACGGCTATAACTTTAGCTATAGAGATCCAAATGATGCGGTTCTAGTTGTATTGGAAAGCTAACATCCGGACTTCAATTTGATATATAATATGCCATAGTTGCTTTGATGCTAGGTGACGCAAACGCGTACACCACGCGGATGCGTCGCAGTGGCAAAAATTAGCGTGACAGATTTCTTCTCCAGCGATTTCTGAGCTGTTTTTGACCCAGTTTGTGGCCCAGAAAACACAGATTGGAGCATATAAAGTGGGAAAATCCATTCATTCATAATCACCAGCTCATAATTCATAATTTTTAGTTTTAGATGTAGTTTTTAGAGAGAGAGGTTCTCTCCTCTCTCTTAGGATTTAGGATTTAGATTTTTAGAATTAGGATTCCTCTCAGTTTATGGTTATTTCTCAATTTCAGGTTCAATGTTCTTCAATTTATATTTCTCTTTTACTTTTAGATACTCTAATACTTTTATCTATTAATTACTTATGTTGCCCATTTGATTTATGAATCTTTCCATGTTAGGACTTAAATTTATGTTTAAATGCAATTTGAAGTTTTTCAGATTTATGATTGTTTTATTCTATTTAAGATTGCTTTTAATTTAATTTAGATAATTTCTTCCTTTTGGCTTTGGTTAAGTAATTGGTGACGCTTGAGTTCTCAAATAAAGCAGTGGTTGAAATTGGCAGATTACTAATTGATCTAGATCGCTCTAAAGCTAGTCTTCCTACAGGGATTGACTAGGACTTGAGGATCAAGCTAATTAGTCCACTTGACTTAACTAAGTGGGATTAAAACCCAATTCTCATCACCGTTGATAAGGATAACTAGGATAGGACTTCTGATTTTTATACCTTGCCAATAGTTTTATTTTATAGTTATTTATTTATTTTACTTGTCATACTTCTTCCTTACTTTCAAAACCCCCAATTTACAAGACTCATAACCAATAATAAGAACACCTCCCTGCAGTTCCTTGAGAAGACGACCCGAGGTTTAAATACTTCGGTTATCAATTTTTAAGGGGTTTGTTTCTTGTGACAACCAAAACGTTTGTAAGAAAGGACTTTTGTTGGTTTAGAAGCTATACTTGCAACGGGAATTTATTCTGAATTCTAGACCACGCAAAATTTCTCTCTTCAAAATGGCGCCGTTGTCGGGGAATTGCAAACGTGTGCCTTATTATTGGTTATTGTAAATATTTGTTTTTTACTTGTTTATTTATTTTTATTTTTGTTTTTATTTTTGCTTTTTCGTAAATTAAGAGGTTATTGGTTTTTATTTAGTTATTAAAATTTTTCAAAAATTTGTTTTTGGTGTTCATCTTGATCTTCAAGTTGTTCTTCGTGTTCATCTTGACCTTCAAGTTGTTCTTAGTTGTTTTCTTCGTTCTGATATAAAAATTTTAAGTTTGGTGTCATTTTATTGTTTTTCTCTTTCCACATTAAATTCAAAAATTCAAAATTTAAAACACAAATTTCAAAACTCAATTTTCAAAATTTAAAATTTCAAAATTTAAATCTTTTAAAATTCAAATCTTTTTTAAAAAAAAATCATATCTTTTTCAAAATCTTATCTTATTTCAAAAATCAAATTTAAAAATTCAATATTTAAATTTCAAATTTCAAATTTCAAAATTCAAATTTCAAAAATTTAAAATTCAAAAATTCAAATTTCAAATTTCAAAATTTAATTTTCAAATTTCAAAATTTAATTTTCAAATTCATAATTTAAATTTCAATAACCTTTTAATTTAAAATTTGTTTTTATTTTTGTTTTTAATTTTTATTTACTATTATGTGTTCTCACCCCTCTTGCATTGAGTTTGGTTCCAATGCTGTTGCAAGGAATGGAAATTATGACAGGAACATGCATCAAGGTCAAAACAATCAGAGATGGAAGGAGCCACAAGGATCTGATCAACCCTTTAGGCAACAACACCCTCAAAGATACCATAGACCACGACCATTCCACAATGCATGTCAAAACAACAGTTATGGTGGACCCTTCCGTGACAACCAACACCCACCTAACTTCTATAGTCAAGAGCCATTCCGAGGTGCATACCAAGACGATAGATACGATGGACTCCCATCATATACCTATGACCCACCTCCTCAACATCATTTTGGACCACCATACTCACAAGCCCCTTACCACCAAACACCCTCATATGATCCTAACCCTCATCCACCATACCAACCACCTTATGAACCATATGAACCATATATAGAACCACCCCAATTCTAACCCAATTACTCCCAAGAACCACCACCTCCATATGCACCATATCCATATCCATCAATCCAAGAGCCTTATGGTCCTACCTATGATACCCAAGTAGAACAAGAATCAACAGATCGTCTCCAGGAAATAGTGGATCAATTTCATGCAACCCTTCATCAATTGGAGCAAGCGTTACATCAATTAGCTTCCCGACATTCGGACACTCAAGAAACCCCATGGCTTCATGTGGACAATCTAATGAAGAACGTAGCATGAAGGAGACATTAGAAACTCCGGTGGACAGTAAGGAGCATGAATTTATACTGGAACAAGTGGAGGAAGCCAGAATTATTAAAGAAGAAGAAGTGGTTAAAGACTTGGGAGATGCTGAACCTCCATGGGAAAGTCAAGACATAGAGCCTTCTTTCAAGACGGTTGCAGTTGATATTGAGGAGGGTGTACAACCTCCAAGGCATGTCATAGTTAAGGACTTGGAAGAGGTTGATCAAGAGATGGAGATTCAAGAAGAAGAAGCACAACCTCCCACGCCCTTGGAAAGCTACCAAGAGGAAGAGGTTGAAATTGAAGAAGCTTACAAGGAGGTAGAAGTTGTCAGAGAAGAGCACAAGGGAGTGGAGCTTGCAAGTTCATTAGAAACACCTCTCCCAAGGCCATTACCGTCCAACACAACATTCAAGTGGGTAAAATTCATATCCCTTAGCTTTCTAATTCCACCTGAATATGGGCTACTAGAGACGGATGGTCAACTTAGAGCTCTTTATGGTATTAAGATTAAGAGGAAGATGGTCAGTGGTAAGAATTGTCCTGCAAGGTTCATAATGGTTGGAAGCTTTAAGTTTAAACGCAAAGGTTGATGTAAAGCTCAACTGAATGGGTCTAGGAAGTTGTTTGGCCACTTTAGTGAGAATTCAGATTGCTTACTACCCGGTTGGAACACTAATGATCAACAAGAAGACGGGTGCAAAAGCAAGTTTTGGGACCCCGGAATTCATTCTGGCAATCAACACTCTTGGGGCCCTGTCACTTGCTTTAACTTGCTTGAAGGCTTTATGCGCCTAGTTTGGGATCCCGGAGGCTACTGGAATTATAAACATTGGTGGAGATTCAAGGATCAATACAAGCACAAGCCACCATGACAAGGAACTCACCAAATATCCAACTTAAGGACTTTAACTAAAAGTGCTAGGTGGGAGACAATCCACCATGGTATGATCGTTTCTTTTTCAATTTTATTTCGTGTTGTTTGTTTTTATTTTATATTATTTTCATTGAACCTGGAATTACTCATAACATCCATATCATTTTGCATTCTGCATAATGCATTTTAAAAAAAGGAAAGCACGCACGTGACGCGGCAGTGTCTCTGACGCGTCCGCGTCACCAGTGCGGTATGAAGAAAAGAAAGTAAACAGAAAGTCACGCGAAAGCGTGGCTGGAGGTGCGCTTTAGGCACAAACATGCCCACGTGTCTGTGTGACCCACGCGGATGCGTCATTTGGAAAAATAGCCTCCCACGCGTCCGCGTCACCCACGCGGTCTCGTGACCTGAAAATCGACGTAAGACAGGGTGCATGACCGAAAGTTGTGCTGGAGTTGTGCTGGACTAGTGCTGAACGCACAAGCCTTACCACGTGGACGCATGGCTCACGCGTCCGCGTCATTCGAATTTTGGCCACCCACGCGATCGCATCCACCACGCGAACGCATCACCCTGGAATTTGGCAATAATGAGTTTTGAACAGAGAGTTGTGCAAGCGCGAGGCTGCCCTCGCGCCAGTAGCACCGAACGAGTCACGCGTCCGCGTGACCGACGCGACCGCGTCGATTCATATGAGTGCAAGTCGCGCGAACGCGTACCCCACGCGTCCGCGTCACTTGCGCCGCACAAGTTATCCTAATTTGCCAAAATATCTTATCTTTTTCTTCCCCAATCCTAATTTTTCCTTCCTCCTTTCTTACTTACTTCTTCTTCCGTTCTTTCCCTTCTCATTCTTCTTATCTTTCATTTTATTTTACTTAATTTATTTGCATATTTCATTCATTGCATCTTAATTTTGTGCATATTTTTGTTTTCTTTTCGAAATTCATTATTTTTCCTTTGGTGTTAAAAATTTTTCTTATTCAACTGTTGCATCTTTTCTTGAATTTACTTCGGTGCTTAGTAACTTGTTTTACACTGCAGGATGATGTTAATTATCTGCCAATGCCAATATTTTATGACACTTACACTCCATTTGCATTGACATGAGCTTGTATTAATACTTCCATTACCCACACTCCTCCCCTATGTTTCAAATCTTGCACCACTAGTATGCCATGTGCTTCTATTATTTTCTCATGTACATGTTGAAGCTTCCATGTAAATGAGACCCTTATCATTTGGTATTAACCCAACCATACTTCATTTTCTTATCTTTATTACTGGGCTACCTTTCTTCCCTTTTTCTTTCAGGATGGCCACCCGGAAGGGAAGCAGAAGATGTTACATGGGGAGACAGACAAGTCCATCTGCAAAATCTTCAGAGAAAAGCATCAATTAGAGCCATCCATCCACTTGTACATCTTAGCATGCACCGAGGACGGTGCAGTCTTTAAGTGTGGGGAGGTCGATACCGATCTCCATGGGTTAGCTATTTTCTTCTTTTCAACACCATTGTTTTATTTTCTTTGTTTGTTCATTATTTCATTTGCATGTTTCATTGCATGATTGTTTGATTTTATGCATTTAGCCACTGCTTGGTTAAGATAATAAGTTTCTTTTTAAGATCCTATTTTTGAAAAATTTTACTAATTTAAATCAAAACTTTTATGTTAAATTTGTTTGAAGTTGTAATTGGAACATGGTATTTGAGTTAAAAAGAACTCACAACCAGTGAGATTTTGAGCTTATTTATATGGTTACATTATTTAACCATAAATTTTTATTCTTGTGTGTTTTCTTCACTATGATTGCAATCTTTGCTTTGTTCCATTCTATATGTCCAATATTTAGTGTATTTACATGCTTGCATATGATTGAGGCCATTATTTGATTTTTACTCACTTATCCCAAATAAGCCTACCCTTTCAATCACCTTTGTTTGCCACCTTGAGCCTCTTTAATCCCATTTATTCTATATTTTACCACATCACTAGCCTTAAGCAGAAAAACAAATTAAAAACCCCAATTGAATCTTTGGTTAGCTTAAGATAGAGACTGTGCATCAACTAAGTGTGGGGAAATTGTGGGAACATGGGTTAATAAGGGAATGTATCATGTTTTTAATTTATTTGAATATTGGAAATTTGGGAACCTACTCATGAAAAACCAAAATAGAAAAATAATGGAAAATCCATGTGCATTGATAAGTTATGTTTATTTCTCTACAAAAAAAAAGAAAGAAGAGAAAAATCCAAAAATATTCAATAAATAAGTAAATAAATAAGGAGACAAAATTACCCCAATGCTAAGTTAATAAAAAGATCAATGCACATGTGATAAAAGTAAAGAAATATCAAAATTTTTGTACATGAGTATGGGAATAATACAAAAGTGGGAATTATGGGTAGTTAGGCATGAATTTAACAGTATATAGAGTATATGTATATTAGGTGAGAGCTTAGGTTAGTCAAAGATTCATATTATAGCTCACTTGGCCATACATGTACCCTTACCTTTACCTCAGCCCCATTACAACCCTGAAAAGACCTCATGATGTTTGCATTAGTATGCTAAATATTTGTTGATTGGTTAGATGAAGAACAAGGTTTAGAAAGCATGATTAGAGAAGAATAGAGTGATTAACCTTAGACACATGAGAGATTAGAGTGATATACACTACCAGTAAGGGTTCAATGCTTGATTCTATGTTCCCTGCTTTCATGAGCTATCTTCTTACAAGTTTACTTGTCTTTTATTATATACTTTGAATTAGTGGAATTTGATTCATATTTGTCTTGGAGAACTTATTTACTTTTAACCATGTAGGTAGAAACATCTTAGCATATAGTTGCATTCATATAGATAGGTTGCATTTCATACATTTTACCATTCCTCTTCATTCATTTATAGCTTCTCTCGAGCTTAGCATGAGGACATGCTAATGTTAAAGTGTGGGGAGGTTGATAAACCACTATTTTATGGTTTATCTTGTGCTCAATTGAATGATTTTTATCAACTCTTTACCCACTTATTCATACTATTTGCATGGTTTTACATTTGCCTTCCTAATTATGTGCTTTGATTGAAAACATGCCTCTTTGGCCTTAAGTTCCCTATGTTTAATCCTCTCTTATTACCATTAGATGCCTTGATATGTGTGTTAAGTGATTTCAGAGATTACAGGGCAGGAATGGCTCAGAGGATGGAAAGAAAGCATGCAAAAGTGGAAGGAATACAAGAAGTTGGAGAAATTGCTAAGCTGTCCAGCCTGACCTCTTCGCACTCAAACGGCTATAACTTTAGCTACAGAGATCCAAATGACGCGGTTTTAGTTACGTTGGAAAGTTAACGTTTGGGGCTTCGATTTGATATATAATATGCCATAGTTTCCCTGACGCTAAGTGATGCGAACGCGTGCCCCACGCGGATGCATTGCAGTGGCGAAAGTCAGCGTGGCAGATTTCTACTCCAGCGATTTCTGAGCTGTTTTCGACCCAGTTTGCGGCCCAGAAAACACAGATTAGAGGATATAAAGTGGGAGAATCCATTCATTCATAATCACCAGCTCATAATTCATAATTTTTAGTTTTAGATGTAGTTTTTAGAGAGAGAGGTTCTCTCCTCTCTCTTAGGATTTAGGATTTAGATTTTTAGAATTAGGATTCCTCTCAGTTTATGGTTATTTCTCAATTTCAGGTCCAATGTTCTTCAATTTATATTTCTTTTCTACTTTTAGATACTCTAATACTTTTATCTGTCAATTACTTATGTTGCCCATTTGATTTATGAATATTTCCATGTTAGGACTTAAATTTATGTTTAAATGCAATTTGAAGTATTTCAGATTTATGATTGTTTTATTCTATTTAAGATTGCTTTTAATTTAATTTAGATAATTTCTTCCTTTTAGATCTGGTTAAGTAATTGGTGACGCTTGAGTTCTCAAATAAAGCAGTGGTTGAAATTGGCAGATTACTAATTGATCTAGATCGCTCTAAAGCTAGTCTTCCCACAGGGATTGACTAGGACTTGAGGATCAAGCTAATTAGTCCACTTGACTTAACTAAGTGGGATTAAAACCCAATTCTCATCACTGTTGATAAGGATAACTAGGATAGGACTTCTGATTTTTATACCTTGCCAAGAGTTTTATTTTATAGTTATTTATTTATTTTACTTGTCATACTTCTTCCTTACTTTCAAAACCCCTAATTTACAAGACTCATAACCAATAATAAGAACACCTCCCTGCAGTTCCTTGAGAAGATGACCCGAGGTTTAAATACTACGGTTATCAATTTTTAAGGGGTTTGTTGCTTGTGACAACCAAAACGTTTGTAAGAAAGGACTTTTGTTGGTTTAGAAGCTATACTTGCAACGGGAATTTATTCTGAATTCTAGACCACGCAAAAGTTCTCTCTTCAGCGTGCGCGTGCCTTGGGGCACAAAGTTGGCACACTTCAGACACAACTCTCGGGTGAATGTATGGAGGGGGGAATTCAATCCACGCGTAGGCGTACATGGCGTGTCCACGTGGATGGCCGAAATTGCTTGACCCACGCGTACGCGTGGAGTGCGCGTGCGCGTGGGTGGTGCTTTGTTTTTCAAAATTTTTCTTTGTTCTTGCACCAAACCAATCATTCCAAACCTCCAAACAACTACCAAAACATCATAAAACCTTATTTAACCTACTAGACTACCAAACAAACTTAACAAAACATGAAATTAAACTAATTACCAATATGTACAAAAGTGAAAAATTAAAAGATATTACCATGGTGGGGTGTCTCCCACCTAGCACTTTTGTTTATTATTCTTAAGTTGGACTTATGGGGAGCTCCTCATTGATGAGCGGATAATTTATACACTTTTTGGCATTGTTTTTAGTATATTTATTGTTAGTTTTTATTATGTTTTTATTAGTTTTTAAATAAAAATCACTTTTCTGGACTTTACTATGAGTTTGTGTATTTTTCTGTGATTTCAGGTATTTTCTGGCTGAAATTGAGGGACCTGAGCAAAAATCTGATTCAGAGGCTGAAAAAGGACTGCAGATGCTGTTGGATTCTGACCTCCCTGCACTCGAAGTGGAGTTTCTGGAGCTACAGAAGCCCAATTGGCGCGCTCTTAATTGAGTTGGAAAGTAGACATCCTGGGCTTTTCAGCAATATATAATAGTCCATACTTTGCCTGATATTTGATGGCCCAAACAGGCGTTCCAAGTCAGCTCAAGAATTCTAGTGTTTAACTCCAGAACTGGCACAAAAGCTGGAGTTAAACGCCCAAACTGGCACAAAAGTTGGCGTTTAACTCCAAGAAAAGTCTCTACACATGAAAGCTTCAATGCTCAGCCCAAGCATACACCAAATGGGCCCCAGAAGTGGATTTTTACACTAAACACCATAGCTTACTCATTTTCTGTAACCCTAAGTCACCAGTTTACTATAAAAACTACTTTTAGTTATTCATCTTGTACCTCATGACACTTTACACGTTTCATATTGTATTCTCTACGGCATGAGTCTCTAAACCCCATTGTTGGGGGTGAGGAGCTCTGCTGTTCTTCATGAATTAATGCAATTACTACTGTTTTCCATTCTATCACGCTTGCTTCTATTCTAAGATATTCATTCGCACTTCAACCTGATGAATGTGATGATCAGTGACACTCATCATCATTCTCACCTATGAACGCGTGCCTGACAACCACCTCCGTTCTACCATAGATTGAATGCATATCTCTTAGCCTCATGATTCAGATCAGAGTCTTCGTGGTATAAGCTAGAATTATTGGCGGCCATTCTTGAGATCTAGAATGTCTAAACCTTGTCTGTGGTATTCTGAGTAGGATCTGGGAAGGGATGACTGTGACGAGCTTCAAACTCGCGAGTGTTGGGCGTAGTGACAGATGCAAAAGGATCAATGGATCCTATTCCGACATGATCGAGAATCGATAGATGATTAGCTGTGCGGTGACAGCGCATTTGGAACATTTTCACTGAGAGGACGGGAAGTAGCCATTGACAACGGTGATGCCCAACTTAAAGCTTGCCATGGAAGGAGCCTTGCGTGCATGAAGAAGAAGATAGTAGGAAAGCAGAGATTCAGAAGACAAAGCATCTCCAAAGCCTCAACCTGTTCTTCATTACTGCATAACAAGTATTTATTTCATGTTCTTTTACTTTTTACAATTAAATCTGAGAATTATTGATATCCTGACTAAGAGTTACAAGATAACCATAGCTTGCTTCAAGCCGACAATCTCCGTGGGATCGACCCTTACTCACGTAAGGTATTACTTGGACGACCCAGTGCACTTGCTGGTTAGTTGCGCGGAGTTACAAAAGTGTGATTGTAATTTCGTGCACCATGTTTTGGGCGCCGTTGCCGGGGATTGTTCGAGTTTGGACAACTGACGGTTATTCTTGTTGCTTAGATTAGGAATATTTTATTTTTTTTTTGGTTTAAGAGTCTTTTATTTAAGTTTAGTTTTATATTTTAAGTTTGGTGTCAATTGCATGATTTTATTTTCTTTTAATTTTTCGAAATTGCATGTCCTTAGTTCTTTCTTGATCTTTAAAAATTCTAAGTTTGGTGTCTTCTTTGTGTTTTCCTTTAAATTTTTGAAAAGTTGTGTTTGATTTTCTAAAAATTTTAAGTTTGGTGTGTTTTGTGCTTTTATTTACTAAAAAAAAAAAATTAAAAAATTTGTTCTTGGTGTTCATCTTGATCTTCAAAGTGTTCTTGGTGTTCATCTTGACATTCAAAGTCTTATTGTTTGTTCCTTTTGTTTTGATCTAAAATTTCTAAGTTTAGGGTCATTTTGTTGTTTTTCTCTTTCCTCATTAAAATTCAAAAATAAAAAAATATCATTTCCTTATTTTACTCATAATTTTCAAAATTTAACATTAAGGTAGTCAAAGATTTTCAAAATCATATCTTTTTTTTAGTCAAGTCAATATTCTAATTTCAAAAATTGATCTTTTCAAATTTTTTTCAAAAATCAAATCTTTTTAATTTCTTCAATCATATCTTTTCAATCATATCTTTTTTTTTATAAATTGCAATCATATCTTCTCAATCATATCTTTTTCAAAATAATTTTCAATCATATCTTTTTTTTATAAATTACAATTATATCTTTTTCAAAATAATTTTCAATCATATCTTTTTGATTGCTAATTCCAAAATCTTTCTAATTAATTAATTAATTTAGTTTTCAATTTGCTTTTATTTCATTTTCCTCTAATTTTCGAAAACCATATCCAAAATTTTTCAAATCTTTTTAATTAATTAGCCATTTTAGCATTCGAATTATTTATTTATCTTTTTACTTTTTCATAAATTTTTTAAACTTTTATTTTATTTTTCATTTATTTTGTTTTATTTTTTCGGTTACTTTTAATTAAATAAAATAAAAAAAAATTTTATATCAATTCCATTTTCTCCATCATGGACCTAAGTGGAAGTGAACAATCCAGAAGGACTCTGGGGTCATATGCTAACCCCATTACAGCTGCATATGGGAGTAGCATCTGTATACCTCCCATCAAAGCAAGCAGTTTTGGGCTAAATCCTCAACTCATTATCATGGTGCAGCAAAATTTCCAGTATTCCGGTCTTCCACAGGAAGAACCTATTGAGTTTCTGGCACAGTTCTTACAAATTGCTGACACAATACGTGATAAAGAAGTGGATCAGGATATCTACAGATTATTATTATTTCCATTTGCTGTAAAAGATCAAGCTAAGAGGTGGTTAAATAACCAATCCACAGCAAGCATAAAAACATGGAGACAATTAATAGACAAATTTCTGAATCAATTTTACCCTCCAAAAAGGATGACACAGCTAAGGCTGGACATCCAAGGCTTTAAACAAGAGGATCATGAATCCCTTTATAATGCCTGGGAGAGGTATAGAGGGATGCTAAGGAAATGCCCCTCTGAAATATTTTCAGAATGGGTACAGTTAGACATCTTTCACTATGGGCTTACAGAAAGAGCTCAAATGTCTCTAGACCACTCAGCTGGTGGATCTATACACATGAGAAAAACAATTGAAGAGGCTCAAGAACTCATAGATACAGTTGCTAGAAATCAACATCTGTACTCAAATAATGAGTCCTCCATAAAAGAAGAGGCAATGGCAGTAACTACTGATCCTAATCCTCAAGAACAGATTGTTGAACTTAATCAGCAATTACTCCTTATGACAAAACGATTAGCAAAATTCAAAGAGATGCTCCAAGACACTAAAAATGCTAACAAGAATATGGAAGTACAATTAAATCAGACAAGACAGTAGCTATCTAAACAGATAACAGAAGAATGCCAAGCTGTCTAATTAAGGAGCGGGAAGACATTGAATAAATCAGCTCAAAGTAGCAGAAAGCCAAGAAAGGAACAACTGGCAGAGGACGACCAAACCACTGCCCAAAAACCCTCTAAGGACAGCAAGAGCCCAGAGAGGAATAATTATGGCGTTCAAACGCTAGAAAAGGGTGAAAGACTGGCATTAAACGCCCAGTGGATGCCTAATCCTGGCGTTCAAACGCCAATGAGGGATCAGACACCTGCAAGTGCTGATAGTAACCCCTCTAAGAAGGTTTCTCCAACCACCTCTGTAGGGACTAAACCTGCAGCAACTAAGGTTGAAGAATATAAAGCCAAGATGCCTTACCCTCAGAAACTCCGCCAAGCGGAGCAGGATAAACAATTTTCCCGCTTTTCAGACTATCTCAGGACTCTTGAGATAAAGATCCCATTTGCAGAGGCACTTGAGCAAATACCCTCTTATGCTAAGTTCATGAAAGAGATCTTAAGTCATAAGAAGGATTGGAGAGAAACTGAAAAAGTGTTTCTCACTGAAGAATGCAGTGCAGTCATTCTGAAAAGCTTACCAGAGAAGCTTCAAGATCCAGGAAGCTTTATGATACCATGCACAATAGAGGGTGCTTGTACTAAGACAGCTCTATATGACCTTGGAGCATGTATCAATCTAATACCTGCATCCACCATTAGAAACCAGACACGTCAAATGACTGCATGAGCGTTGATATTATTGACTCCCTGGTGGAAGAGGTCAATATGACTGAAAGTCTTGAATAAGAGCTAGAGGACATCTTTAAAGATGTTCAGCCTGATCTAGAGGAATCAGAGGAAAGAAAAGAACCTCTGAAAATCCCTCAGGAAGAGGAGAAACCTCCTAAACCCGAGCTCAAACCACTACCACCATCCTTGAAATATGCATTTCTGGGAGAGGGTGACACTTTTCCAGTGATCATAAGCTCTGCTTTAAATCCACAGGATGAGAAAGCACTAATTCAAGTGCTAAGGACACACAAGACAGCTCTTGGGTGGTCCATAAGTGACCTTAAGGGCATTAGCCCAGCAAGATACATGCACAAGATCCTATTGGAGGATGATGCTAAGCCAGTGGTTCAACCACAGAGGTGGCTAAATCCAGCCATGAAGGAAGTGGTGCAGAAAGAGGTCACTAAGTTACTAGAGGCTGGGATTATTTATCCTATTTCTGATAGCCCTTGGGTGAGCCCTGTCCACGTTGTCCCCAAGAAGGTAGGCATGACAGTGGTTCATAATGAAAAGAATGAACTGGTTCCTACAAGAACAGTTACAGGGTGGTGTATGTGTATTGACTACAGAAGGCTCAATACAGCCACCCGAAAGGATCACTTTCCTTTACCATTCATAGACCAAATGCTAGAGAGATTAGCAGGTCATGAATATTACTGCTTTTTGGATTGCTATTCAGGTTACAACCAAATTGCAGTGGATCCTCAGGACCAAGAGAAAACAGCATTCACATGTCCTTCTGGAGTATTTGCCTACAGAAGGATGCCTTTTGGTCTGTGCAATGCACCTGCAAACTTTCAGAGATGCATGTTCTCTATTTTCTCTGATATGGTGGAAAAGTTTCTGGAAGTCTTCATGGATGACTTTTCAGTATTTGGAGACTCATTCAGCTCCTGTCTTGA
>NC_029788.2:64952440-65044812 GCF_000816755.2 Arachis ipaensis
CTTTAAAATACGGGTTCCTGTTAAGGAAGTCAGTGGTACTTCACTGTAAAAAGGGTCAAATTTTGATCCAACCAGAGAACCGTAGAAAAGTCTTGTTCACGAAAACAAGGGAATAGAGGTGGATCAAGCTAAAGTGAAAGTAATTGAAAAATTATCACCATCTGCCAATGTAAAGGCAATCAGAAGCTTTCTGGGACATGCATGATTCTATAGGAGGTTCATAAAGGATTTTTCAAAAATAGCAAAACCTCTAAGCAACCTGCTAGCTGCTGACACGCCATTTGTGTTTGACACAGAGTGTCTGCAAGCGTTTGAAACCCTGAAAGCCAAGCTGGTCACAGCACCAGTCATCTTTTCACCTGACTGGACATTACAATTCGAACTAATGTGTGATGCCAGTGATCATGCCATTGGTGCAGTGTTGGGACAGAGGCATAACAAGCTTCTGCACGTCATTTACTATGCTAGCCGTGTTTTAAATGATGCACAGAAGAATTACACAACCACAGAAAAAGAGTTACTTGCAGTGGTTTATGCCATTGACAAGTTTAGATCCTATTTAGTAGGTTCAAAAGTGATTGTGTATACTAACCATGCTACTCTTAAATACCTACTCACAAAGCAGGATTCAAAACCCAGGCTCATAAGATGGGTGTTGCTTCTGCAAGAATTTGATATAGAAATAAGAGATAGAAAAGGGACAGAGAACCAGGTAGCTGATCACCTGTCCCGGATAGAACCAGTAGCAGGGGCATCTCACCCTCCTACTGAGATCTCTGAAACATTTCTGGATGAGCAACTCTTCGCCATTCAGGAAGCACCATGGTTTGCAGACAGGAAAAGGAAGAAGCATGAAAGGCTTCTCTCAATACAGAGTCAAATAAAACCCCCACATTCAAACTCTAAGTTTGGTGTTGGAAGGCCACAACCAAACTCTAAGTTTGGTGTTAAGAGGCCATCATCATGCTCTGAGTATCTGTGAGGCTCCATGAGAGCCCACTGTCAAGCTACTGACATTAAAGAAGCGCTTGTTGGGAGACAACCTAATTTTACTTATCTATGTTAATTTCTATTTTCCATTGTTATTTTATGTTTTTTGTAAGTTGATGATCATGTGAAGTCACAAAAATAATTGAAAAAGCAAAAACAAACTGAAAAACAGAATGAAAAATAGCACACCTTGGAGGAAAAGCCTACTGGGGTTTAAACGCCAGTAAAGGTAGCAGAATGGGCGTTAAACGCCCAGTCTGGCACCATTCTAGGCGTTTAACGCCAGAAATGGGCACCAGACTAGCGTTTAACGCCAGAAAAGGGCAAGAAGCTGGCGTTAAATGCCAGAAATGGGCAGCACCCTCCTTCTTTTTTTTCTATTTTTCGTTTACTATGATTTGTTTTTGTCTATGTCTATGTCTTTATTACATGATCATTAGTGTCTAGTGTCTATGTCTTAAAACTATGAATGTCCTATGAATCCTTCACCTTTCTCAAATGAAAAATGTTTTTAATTGCAAAATAACAAGAAGTACATGATTTCGAATTCTATCTCGAAATTAGTTTAATTATTTTGATGTGGTGGCAATACCTTTTGTTTTCTGAATGAATGCTTGAACACTGCATATTTTTGAATTTGTTGTTTATGAATGTTAAAATTGTTGGCTCTTGAAAGAATGATGAAAAAGGAGAAATGTTATTTGATAATCTGAAAAATCATAAAATTGATTCTTGAAGCAAGAAAAAGCAGTGAAAAAGAAGAAGCTTACGGAAAAAAATGGCGAAAAAAATAAAAGAAAAAAAGAAAAAAAAAGAAAAAGAAAAAGCAAGCAGAAAAAGCCAATAGCCCTTTAAACCAAAGGGCAAGGATAAAATAAAAAGGATCAAAGGCTTTGAGCATTAATGGATAGGAGGGCCCAAAGGAATAAAATCCTGGCCTAAGCGGCTAAACCAAGCTGTCTCTAACCATGTGCTTGTGGCGTGAAGGTGTCAAGTGAAAAGCTTGAGACTGAGCGGTTAAAGTCATATTCCAAAGCAAAAAGAGTGTGCTTAAGAGCTCTGGACACCTCTAACTGGGGACTCTAGCAAAGCTGAGTCACAATCTGAAAAGGTTCACCCAGTTATGTGTCTGTGGCATTTATGTATCTGGTAGTAATATTGGAAAACAAAATGCTTAGGATCACAGCCAAGACTCATAAAGTAGCTGTGTTCAAGAATCAATATATTGAAATAGGAGAATCAATAACACTATCTGAATTCTAAGTTCCTATGGATGACAATTATTTTGAACTTCAAAGGATAAAGTGAGATGCCAAAACTGTTTAGAGGCAAAAAGGCTATAAGTCCCGCTCATCTAATTGAAGCTAATCTTCATTGATAAGTTTGGAATTCATTGTATATTCTCTTTTTTTTTATCCTACTTTGTTTTTAGTTGCTTGGGGACAAGCAACAATTTAAGTTTGGTGTTGTGATGAGCGGATAATTTATACCCTTTTTGGCATTATTTTTACGTAGTTTTTAGTATGATTTAGTTAATTTTTATTATATTTTTATTAGTTTTTATTCAAAAATCACATTTCTGGATTATACTATGAGTTTGTGTGTTTTTCTGTGATTTCAAGTATTTTCTGGCTGAAATTGAGGGACCTGAGCAAAAATCTGATTCAGAGACTGAAAAAGGACTGCAGATGCTGTTGGATTCTGACCTCCCTACACTCGAAGTGGATTTTCTGGAGCTACAGAAGCCCAATTGGCGCACTCTTAATTACGTTGGAAAGTAGACATTCTGGGATTTTCAGCAATATTTAATAGTCCATACTTTATCCAAGATTTGATGGCCCAAACTGGCGTTCAAAATTAGCCTAAAACATCTTGGCGTAAAACTCCCAAACTGGCACCAAAGCTGGCGTTTAACTCCAGGAAAAGTCTAAGCACGAAAAAGCTTCAATGCTTAGCCCAAGCATACACTAAGTGGGCCCTGGAAGTGGATTTCTGCATTATCTGCACTTAGTTACTCATTTTCTGTAACCCTAGGTTACTAGTTTAGTATAAAAACTACTTTTAGAGATTTATTTTATGTCTTTTATCTTTTGAACCATCTTATGTTTTCATAGACCATGGAGGCTGGCCTCATGGCCATGCCTAGACCTTTTTAACTTATGTATTTTCTACGGTGGAGTTTCTACAGCCCATAGATTAAGGTGTGGAGCTCTGCTGTTCTTCATGGATTAATGCAATTACTACTATTTTCTATTCAATTTACGCCTACTTCTTCTCTTAGATATACTCTCGTACTTAATTCAGTTAAGTCAGAATGAAGGGGTAACCCGTGACAATCACCCAATCTTCGTTACTCTCTTAGCCAAGATTGCGTGCCTGACAACCACAAAGCGTTCTACTTGGTGTTCAACGTAGTCATTGGACGACAGCTGGAGTATATTCTCTTGGGTTTCTAATCTAAGATTAGAACCTTCGTGGTATAGGCTAGAATTATTGGCAGCTATTCCTGGAATACGGAAAGTCTAAACCTTGTCTGTGGTATTCCGATTAGGATCTGGGAAGGGATGACTGTGACGAGCTTCAAACCTACGAATGTGGGGCACAAGTGACAGTGTGCAAAAGGACAATGGTCCTATTCCAACGCTAGCGGGAACCGACAGATGATTAGCTGTGTGGTGATCACAATTTCGTGCACCACTAGTCTTTCCTTTGGGATTTGGCTAGGACTTGTGGAATCAAGATGATTCATCTACTTGACTTTCTTCCGTAGTTAGAGGTTAGCTAAGTGGGGGCAATGGACAATTCTTATCACAATTGATAAGGATAACTAGGATAGGACTTCTATTTCTCATACCTTGTGATGAATCCAATTCACACCTCCATTCAAAAAAATGGTGAATCAGTTCATTTGGCAAGCGCACCAAAATTATCGTCAAGTAATAACCCACAGTGGAGTGGGATTGTATCCACAGAGATTGGCAAATTTGAACAGTTTTAATCAATTGATGAATTAGTCAAGTGAAACAGATAGATTGTGATTTGTAGAATTATAAATGACAGAAATATAAATGGCTAAAATGTAAAGGGAAGCAATAAAGTGTAGAAATGGAAATGATAGAATGTAAAGTGCAGAATCATAAATGACATAATTGTAAATGGGAATGGGGAATTGCAGAATGCAAAAGCAAGCTATAAAGAATGTGGTAGATAAGAATGGGGAAATTCATTGAGATCAGGAGATGTTGTCTCTTTAGATAAATTTCAGCTTATATCCTCTTCAATCATTGCAACTCATTGACCTCTTGGCAATCATGATTGATTGTGACCCAATCCCTTGGTGACTCAATCTCTCAGATCTTCATCAATAGCCAATTCCTTGGTCTAATTTTTAATGAAGAGAGATATGCTTGGTCCCTGATTATACCACACATCATCATAGGTCCAAGTAGAGGGAGGATTATATGTCACCATATCCAAACACGAAAACCCAGATCTTACTCAAGTGTGAGAAGGGATTTCAAGCATGGTTTCATGTTTCCTTTCCCAAGGTTCCCATGAAACCCATTTTGCATTCAATCTCTTTTCCAAGATAAGTGAACAATAAGCATTAGAAACGAAATTCCTTCTAGCAAATCAAAGAGAAGATGAAGCGAAGAAGAATTTCACTATCATCAATCCATCAAGTATAACAGAGCTCCCTCTCTCAATGAGAGGGAATTTAGCTACTAATAGCTCAAAGAAAAGTACTCCAAAGTAAAGAAGATGATGAAGTACAAAAGTGAATCCAAAACTAGTCTCTCTAACTGCTTAACCCCTTCTTCAGTACTTCTTAGGGATTTTTATACTACTCCTGGCTCTTAAAATAAAAGAATTACCAAAGTGAAAAAAGAAAAATTACAATTTGGAGGGAAAAGAAACTCAATAAGCATGACTTCCCAGCTGGCGTGTGGCTGGCGCTTTAGTGGTGTGTCACGTGCTCCTTCAATTCTGGCTTGGCATGCCACGCCCAGTCCCTCAAGTGGCATGCTCTCCTTTAGTAACACTCTTGGCGTGCCACGCCTTCGAGCTCAAGTGGCACGCCCAGGGTCTTTTAATGCCCATGTAGCATGGCGTGCCATGCCTTCGAGCTTAAGTGGCACGCCCTAGCCTTTTTCCTCTTCTTCTTGCCTCTGGATACTTGAACTAGCGTGACACGCCCAGGGTATGGCGTGCCACGCCCTTGTTGTACGCTTGATCAAGCTCTCTGGAAAGTTGAACTAGCGTGGCATGCCCAAGGTCTGGTGTGCCACGTCCTTTGGAAGCAAGTGATCCTTCTGTTTGGCGTGCCACGGCATGAACTCAAGTGGCACACCCCAATGGCTCTTGCTTTCTGAATTACAATGGCGTGCCATGCCTGGGGTTCAAGTGGCATGCCTAAGTGAGGAATAGTGGGTGGCGTGCCACGCCCTCGACACCAAGTAGCACGCCCATGTGTTTGGCCTCCTTCATCCTTTCTGAAAACTTGTACCAGCGTGCCACGTCTAGAGTCTGGCATGCCACGCCCTTGATCTTGCCTTGGTTCCAGCAGCTGGCGTGCCACGCCTAGCACTCAAGTGGCATACCCTAGTGAGATTCTTGGACTGGCGTGATACGCCTTCGATACCAAGTGGCACGCCCAGCCCTTGCTTTGGCCTCTTTGTGCATTGGCGTGCCACGCTTGGTCGCTCAAGTGGCACGCCAAAGTGAGATTAAGAGCCTGGCATGCCACGTCTTCGACCTCAAGTGGCACGCCCAGACCTATATGGCCTTTAACTCCTTTCTCTGAAAGTTTGTACCAGCGTGCCACGCCATGCTGTTCAAGTGGCACGCCCATACATTTGTAGACTTCTCAAGCCTGGCGTTCCATGCCTGGTTCCTCAAGTGGCACGCCCAAGTGACTTCTTGGGGCTGGCATGCCACGCCTTCGACCTCAAGTGGCACGCCCAGACCTATATGGCCTTTAACTCCTTTCTCTGGAAGTTTGTACCAGCGTGCCACGCCATGCTGTTCAAGTGGCACGCCCATACATTTGTAGACTTCTCAAGCCTGGCGTTCCACGCCTGGTTCCTCAAGTGGCACGCCCAAGTGACTTCTTGGGGCTGGCGTGCCACGCCTTCGATACTAAGTGGCACGCCATAGTGGTGGTTCCTCCTGGAGTGATGAGCTGGCGTGCCACGCCCCTTGGCTCAAGTGGCACGCCCACAGTAAGTGATGGTTTAGGCACGCCCACAGCGTTCCTCCTTTCTATTGATTGTCACCTTGAAGTAGTAAGAGTTGTTTCACTTTCTTTTTGGTTGTGCTTTTCTTGACTACGACTCTAAGTGTTCTATCTCAAGACAACCCTTTAATTAGGCTTTCAATTAGCACTCCCAAACCAGTTGGTTTTAGGGTACTAGGTGTTGAATCACCCTTAAGAATTTACTTGCCCAGGTCTCTTCTTAACACATCTTCACCACAAGCATCTACTAGGATCTTTGACTCTTTTTGAGCTTTTTAATGTTTCTATCTCATCCTAGTAGTTGATGCTCAAAGCCTTGGGTCTTTGTTGCTTACTTCTTGGTTCTATGGATATTCAAGGAGCACCCCTTAACCTTTTCTTGTTATTCCTTCTAAGACTAGTTACTTTCCATGACTCATTTTCTTTTTAGTTCATTCAAGGTTCTACACTTAGTTCCTTGTTTCTTAGTTTGTTGAATGATCTCTCTTGGCCTTGGTTTCTCTTACTCTTGTTTTTGCATAGCTCACAGCAATTCTTATGAAGACAAGCTTTACTTTATTCATGTTGAAAAGGAAGACTTGAAATACATTGCATCTTCTTTCTTGTAGTTTAAAGGACTCATAAAGGACTCCAAACATGAAATAAAACTAAGCATAAAACATAAACTACCCTAGCATGATTTATTTATTTTTGACAGAAAGTAAATCAAACAGAAGCTTAAACATGATTCAGAAATTAGAGGGTGTCAACCATGGGACTTAACAACCTTGAGCAGCTTAGATCTTCAGTTCATTGGCCCCTTTCCTTTGTCATTCTTCTTGGAAGGGGAGGGTTCATCTTTTTCCTTCTTGAAGGATCCTTCTTGTGCCGTCTTGTCCTTAGGCTTCCAAAATCCCAGCCTTCTCATATAAGATTTCACATTTTCCTTGTGCTGGTACGCGATTTCTTCCTGCCGTGCACTAAGTTCCTCCGTTTTCTGCATATAGGTGGGGTACTTGGGGTTTATGTTGGCTACTGCATTACGTAAGTAGCTTAACTTTGTTTGTGCATAACGGTCATAGTCCTCTCTTGCTAAAGTTCTGGCATCATAAAGATGTTTGAACTCAGCTAGGCTCCCCATTTGATGTTGTTGGTGCTCCAGAATCATTCCTATGCTGTCTTGCATCTCTCCCCAGTTAATTTGGTCTTGCTGCTCCTTGAGACTCTCAAAACTCCCTTGGAGTTGTTGGATGTTCTGGTTGACTTGGTTCCATTGTTGTTGCTGAGTCTCTTTGAATTGGTTAACATCCTCCCTCAGGTGGTGTAGGTCTCCCTTTATTTGGTGTACATCTCCTTGCAATTGTTCCCAGTTGAATCCTTCAGGGAATTGCTGGTATTGATAGTGTGGTGGTGGTTGAAGTGCTAGAAAGTGTGGTTGCTCTTCTTCCTCTTCTTCTTCTTGTTGTTGTTGCACATGTGGCTCATGAGCATGAGCTCTTTGTTCTCTGACCCTCTGAAGTAGGTTAACAGCCACCACCTTGGCCATCTTTTTAGCAGTTATGAATTTGTCTTGCTTCATCAGTATCTCATCAATGATCTTTTCAACTCCAACTTCATCACATAACCTCTGTATGATACTAGGGAATGCCAACCTTGTGTTGTCACTAGTGCTTTTCAGCACTTTGTTAATGTTGTTGACAATCATCTCCCCTACATTGACATTCTCACCTTTCATAATGCTGTATATAAGCACAGCTCTCTCTTTGGTTACCTCTGAAGTGTTGGATGTGGGGATTAGGGACCTCCTCAGAAATTCCAGCCACCCTCTAGCTTGGGGGCTCAGATCCCTTCTTCTCAATTGGTTGGGTATCTCATCCTTATCCTTGATCTATTGCACGTTCAGCACGCAAATCTCGTTCAGGATTTCATCTAATCCAGGGTCTTATTGCTTCATTCTTTCTTCATAGCTCTGGGTGGAGCTTGTCCTCTTCACCATTAGCATCCTCTCTATGCTGGAGGGACTATAGTCAATGGACTTCCCCCTCACATTGTAACGACCCAATTTTCAATATGTCTAGATCATACCGGAAACTGAGCGCTACCAATTTGTCTTCCTAATTATTATCTATTATTTATCATATGAGCCTGATTTGCCGACACACCTTCTGTATACAGGAAATAACCCCTCTGCCACTACAGAAATGGAACAGGTGGTCACGGTACTTCTGTAGCAGGAAATAACCCCTCTGCCTTACAGAAATAAAATATGGATCTGTACCGTAAGAAAGCGTTCTCAGTGGTCGCACCACTATCTATCTGACTGCCTTCACGCAGTAGATCATCATACAAGTATATCCGGCGTTGCCTTAGCGCAACAAATGAATAAACACATCTCTTAAGTAAATTTCGGTATGAATAGTATGCCTGTCCCAAGTATAGGTTCATTAAGTCTATACTGAAACAGTTTAACTTTTCATATAATACCTGACCCTAGTCGCAACTCAAGGACTAACTATGTTGCCCTAGTTCGTTCACTAATTTCTATCTGTTTTTCTTTAAACCTTACAGACTTTTCTTTAGTTTTTATCTTTTCTTCAACTTTTTATCTTTCTTTTATCTTTGCCTCACTAATATGTTCTTACCACTCCCTAAGTGTTTTATCTGTGATTGATTGGCTTGGAGGTGGATTAAAATAATATTAAAATATCTCTGGTGTACAACTACTAAAACTTGGTGTACTGGAACACTCGTAAAAACATCTCTAAAAATTATTTTCTGAGCTACTAGCATAAATGACACTAGTAACATATTTATTATGAGAATATAACATGTATAATGAGGCCTTAACATTGCTAAATTCATCAGAGAGTGCTGGTGCTAAGCTGCACCAGTAAACCGTAAACTCGGTTAAACCGATTTTCTATTTTTAACAAAAACAGACCAGGTAACCTTATAATATCATTCAAGCATGTTCTTATACTAATATAATGATAATATTATACTATTATCTCTCTCCTCTCATGAATCGAGTCTGGTTCGTCAAACAGAGACTATTTACGAAAATCAGAATCAAAACTGCCAACCGATACGGTTCAAAAACTAGGTTCTTCGCGATTGCATTATCGAGCTTGCCTCGACTAAGGTCCTGAGTTAAAGATAATATAATGATGATGAGGATTGAGATACTTGTTGATATAGAAGATGTGTTCCCTTTACTGATCTTCCGGAGAAATCCGTACTTTTTGAAAAGATCTCATGTACTCAAAAATCAGGGTTGTTACATTCTACCCTCCTAAAAGAAAATTTTGCCCTCAAAATTTCAGTTACCTGAGAATAGATGCGGATAATCAGCTCTCATCTTATCTTCCAATTCCCAAGTGTGCTCTTCCTCTCCTCTTGGTTCCCATGCTACTTTGGCTAAGCGAACATTCTTGCCTTTTAGCTGCTTATCACTTCTTTCTACGATCTGAACCGGTGATGCTTGATATGTCAAATCATTTCATAATTGTACTGTCTCTGGTTGTAAAACGTGACTCTTGTTGGGAATATATTTCTTAAGTTGCGAGACTTGAAAAACATCATGAAGGTTTGATAAATAAGGAGGAAGGACTATTTGATAAACTACTAGACCGACTCTTTTAAGTATTTGGAAAGGTTCTATGTATCGTGGGTTAAGCTTTTTAGTTTTAAGGGCTCTACCTATTCCAGTAATCAAGGTTACTTCTAGAAAGACACGGTTTCCGTCACTAAACTCTAAGGGTCTACATCTATTATCGGCATAGCTCTTTTGGCGGCCTTATGCTGTCTGGATCTTCCGACAAATCTCCTTTATCTTCTCAGAAATTTCTTACACTAAGTTTGGACCTAAGACACTAGCTACTGATGTTCCACCTTCATCTTCTGGCAGGTTAAACACTTTGAGACATAATCAGCTACTTCTTTCTTTAAGCCCGGCCACCAGAACATTTGTTTCAAATCTCGATACATCTTTGTCACTGATGACAAGTCATCCTAGCCTATTTTAGCTAGTCTTTTTCTCTTATTTTCATTAGAATTATGCACTTTCTTGAGCTACAAGCAAGCTAATTGAGTAGATTTTCATGTTTCCCTTGATTGAACCAACCATATATGAATTCATACCATTTCATGAGGTTTTCTGCTATATTTGTTGCATATTATGAAAGAATGAATATCTCATGATTTTGAGCATAGCTTTGATGAGTTTGGTTGATTAATGATAGGTGAAGAAAGCTTGGAGAAAGGTTGAAGCAAGAAGGAATGGCTAGGAGTGAAGAGAGGACAATGGAATAAGTGAAATTGAACCAGGAAGCAAAAAGCTGGACCTAAAGTTAGCATCAAACTTTTGCACAAACTTTTGGTTGAAAAGTTAGCCCCAACGTTAGCCCCCTAACTTGGAGGATAACGTTGGAACATGAATTTCTCCCCTGGGCACCAAAAGTTTGCGCCAACGTTAGCCCCCTAACTTTGAGGCTAACGTTGGCACATGAATTCCTCCCCTGGGCACCAAAAGTTTGCGCCAACGTTAGCCCCCTAACTTGGAGGCTAACGTTGGCACATGAATTACAAAGGAAAGGAGCAAAAGTTTGTGCCAACGTTAGACCCCTAACTTGGAGGCTAACGTTGGCGCCACTAGCACACAAGGCAAGGCCAACGTTAGGGTCAAAGTTAGACCCCTAACGTTGGCACCAACGTTCATACCAGCAAGTTTTGTGGGCTGCTATGAAAAGTTGGAGCCAAAGTTAGACCCCTAACTTTAGCTCCAACTTTTGGTCCAACTTTTGCTAACCTCAAACCCGGTTCAATTGGTTCACTTTGGTTCTTCTCCAAACTTCAAGAGCAATCAACCAAGGCCTCTTTCAACCCAATTCCACCAAGAGCAAAGGCCCAACAAAAGGCTTGAAGATCATTGGAAGAAAGTGTATAAATAGGATAGAATTCAAGTTCTTCGGGGAGCTTTCCTTTTGGAATTTTCATAATAGTTTTCGGAGAGCTTTTGTTATTGAGTGAACTTTAATTTCTTTGGTTTCATTGCTTTCAATTTCATTTACACTTGTCTTGGATCTTGGATTGGAGAATTGAAGAAATTCTATTTCAATCTCAATCTTGGATCTCTCTGTTTCTTTACTGTTAATTGAATTTCAATTCCGGTTAATTGCTCTTCATCTATTTTCTTTGCAATTTACATTTTCTTTGCAAGTGTTCTTGTTGGATCTAGGAAGGCATTGAGATCTAGACTTGGTTTTCTAGTCTCTGGGCCCTGAGATCTCAATTTTATATTCTCTGTTTCTTGCTTTTAATGTTCATTTACTTTACTGCTTCAAGATCCGTTTCAATCCCAATTCCCTTTCCCTCTTCTGTTTAATGCAATTCAACTTTTCCTTGTTTAAATTCTGCAAATCCATTCCCCAATTCCCTTTACAATTCCAGTTGTTTATATTTCTTGCCCTTTAAGATTCCACAATTTATATTTCTTGCATTCTAAGTTTCTGTTATTTAGTTTCTTGTTCTTTAAGATTCAGCAATTTATTTCATGTTCTCTTTAATTCCATGCACTTTAATTTCTGAAAAATCACAAAACACTCAACCAAACCTTGATTCGCTTGACTAAATTAACCACTAAGCTAAAATTGCTCAATCCTTCAATCCCTGTGGGATCGACCTCACTCTCGTGAGTTTTTATTACTTGATGAGACCCGGTACACTTGCCGGTTGGATTTGTGTGTTTTGGGAGAAATTTATTTTTCAACAAAATACTCATCAAGTTTTTGGCGCCGTTGCCGGGGATTGATTAGATTGACAATGATTAAGTGAGGTGGTAATCTAGATCAAGCACTTTTTCTTTAATTTTAATTAACCCACTAACTGTTTGATTTTTTGCTTAAACTAACTAACACTTCAATTTGGCAGTAAATTGAAGTGTCACTGGTTTTGTGCATTTCTCATGCTCTGCTTGTATGTCAGGTACAAGAAGAACCATACCCAATTTTCATGAACAAGACGAAAGAACTCTCAGGAGGTTAAGAAGAGCCGAAAGAGGGAAAATAAGGTTAAAGGCCGAGGTACAAACATTTACACAAATGGAGGCCGAACCTATCTATGAGGCATGGGAGAGGTACAAGGCTCTGATCAGGAAATGTCCCCCTGCCATGTTTAATGAGTGGGAGAAGCTTCAAAACTTCTATGAAGGCTTAACACTGAAATTCCAGGAAGCTTTGGACCATTCAGCTGGAGGTTCCTTGCAACTCATGAAAACTGCAGAAGAAGCTCAAGAACTCATTGATATGGTGTCCAACAACCAATATTTCTTTGCTCATCAAAGAGGCCGCCAACCATCACAAAGGAGAGGAGTAATGGAGCTAGAAGGAGTGGATTCAATACTGGCTCAAAACAAGATGATGCAGCAGCAAATTCAACAACAATTTGAGCAAATGGCCAAGAGGATTGATAGTCTCCAAGTTGCAGCAGTTAACACCAGCCAACCATCAACCACATGGGGACAGAGTGAAGAAACTCAAGAAGAACAACAACAAGAGCAAGTACAGTATATGCACAACCAAGGACCAAATGAAGTGTATGGTGATACATACAATCCATCCTGGAAAAACCACCCAAACCTCAGATGGGGAGATAACCATACCCAAAACCAACAACCATGGCAGAGGAACTCAAACCAATACAACCCAAGAAGCAACCAAAACCACAACCAGCAGCAAACTAACCAAAACCCCTACAGAAAACCTCAAAACAACTACCCCAACATCAACCAATACCAATCTAATAACCAACCCACCAACCAAAATGCCTACCATCCACCATCCACATCTCATAACCCACCTCAAGTATCACCTGAAGCCCAAAGAATCACTCACTTGGAGGCCATGATAGACAAAATGTTGAAACACCAGGAAATGGTAACCAAGAATCAGGAAGCCTCCCTGAAGAGCCTAGAGAGACAGATGGGGCAACTCTCCAAGCAAGTATCTGTTGAGAGACCTTCAAACTCACTGTCCAGTGACACAATTCCAAATCCCAAGGAGGAATGCAAGGCAATACAATTAAGGAGTGGGAGAACATTGATAAGCAACAATGACACTATAAGGAAGCAAGCAGAGAACATCAAAGAACCAATGGAGGATGAAAATCAAACAAAGGCAGATGAGGCTAAGGAGCAAGTTGTGATGCCAAACAAAGGCACTGAGAAACTTAAAGAGAAGGACAACCAGCCACATAGCCCAAAGGAAGTAGCTCAGGGACAGCAGCAAATAGGAAAGAGCATCACACCTCCACTGCCATATCCCCAGAGGTTCAACAAAGAGGTTAAAGACCAGCATTTTCACAAATTCCTTGAGATTTTTAAGAAGCTGGAAATCAATATTCCCTTGGCTGAAGCACTTGAGCAAATGCCTCTATATTCCAAATTTCTGAAGGATCTTATCAACAAGAAAAGAAGCTGGGATGAGAAAGAAACCATAATAATTACTGAGGAATGCAGGGCCTTGATTCAAAAGGGGCTTCCTCCCAAGCTTGAGGACCCAGGGAGCTTCCTGTTACCTTGCACCATTGGGGAATTGACCATTACTAAAGCAATGTGCAATCTCGGAGCGAGTATTAACTTAATACCATCCTCCTTGGTGAAAAAGCTGCCTATAGAGGAGGTCAAACCAGTACAAATGTCTCTAGAGCTGGTAGACAAGTCAATGGTATACCCCAGGGGTGTAATTGAAAATCTTTTGGTCAAGGTGGACAGTTTTATATACCCTGCTGATTTTGTGGTTCTAGAATCAAACGATGATGATGGTGACTCTGTTATACTGGGAAGGCCATTCTTGGCCACTGCTAGAGCTATCATAGACGTAGAGGAAGGGGAATTAACTCTCAGGATGCATGACCAGAGTGTCACTCTGAAGGTATTACCAGAGGCACAATTTAGCAAGGAGAAGAAAGACTATATGAAAAATGACCAGGAAAGTCACAGCAACATCCCAATGCTAAGGATTGTGCGGACTGATGAAAAAGCCCAAGAGGATATTATAGTATTGGCCACTGAGAAGAGAGGTCCCCAAGGAAAACCTACGGCCAGAAAAGAAAGAACAACAAAAGGAAAGATGAAACGCAGAAACAAAGCAAAAAGGGGTTGGAAAGAAAGATTCCAACAGAAGGGCTTTCCAAAGGTGTCTTGCACACTAACCAGTCATCTAAGGGCTTGAGAAACAAGCAACTTCCATTAACACTGCAGGAATACAATCACTCTCTTGGGAGAACTACACACCATTAGCTGAGAGAAAGAAGAAGGAGCCACCAAGAGGTTGTATTGTCACTTAACTCCATCAGCATTGAATTGCTCTAAATTGGAAGTGTGAATATGCCCATCTTAGCAGTAACTGTTAGTGTAGTAGTCTATTCAGCATTTCTGTTTCAATTTAAAATAAGTAAGCTAGTCTATGTGTGTACTTGTGTGTTTACTTTCACTGAACAAAAAGTATGTTTTGTCCCTTGCATCTTTAAATTCAATAAAAGAAATGCTTGAATATGAAGTAAGATGGTCTCTATTAGATAGAAGTAGAATAAAAGTAAGTGGTGGTATGTGTGTGATTGTATAATAGCTCACTTTTAGTGAATAAAGAGCTAGGATATCTCATTCTAAGTAAAGAGTGGCCTACTGTCTATGAATCTCAATTAAATCCCTTGGTTAGAAAGAAAAACAAAAAGAAGGAAAGAAAAAAAAAAGATAGCCAAAAAGTGGCAGAACAAAAGAAAACAAAAAGAAACAAAGCTGGACACCAATAGCTTGAACTTTAAAATATATGCCTGTGATGTCTTTGTTCTAGGATCTGCTTGGATTAGTAAGCTCTTAGGAGTGCATCAACACTCGGTGACTTGGGTTAACTAATCCGGGATCATCAGCTGAAAGTCCACTATCAAGAGCAACCTATCTACAAGGCATTTAGTAACCCAAAGAGGTGCTGGGCATCAATGTTTTAAGAAGGAATGTGAGCCAAGTGTCTATGGTGAATAATGTGTCAAGTATAAAGAAAAGAAAATGAACTTGCTACACATGACACTCAAATAAAGCATGAATTTCTCCCCTGGGCACCAAAAGTTTGCGCCAACGTTAGCCCCCTAACTTTGAAGCTAACGTTGGCACATGAATTCCTCCCCTGGGCACCAAAAGTTTGCGCCAACGTTAGCCCCCTAACTTGGAGGCTAACGTTGGCACATGAATTACAAAGGAAAGGAGCAAAAGTTTGCCCCAACGTTAGACCCCTAACTTGGAGGCTAACGTTGGCGCCACTAGCACACAAGGCAAGGCCAACGTTAGGGTCAAAGTTAGACCCCTAATGTTGGCACCAACGTTCATACCAGCAAGTTTTGTGGGCTGCTATGAAAAATTGAATTTAATTTTCTGTTAATTGCTCTTCATCTCATTTCCTTGCAATTTACAATTTCCTTGCAATTTTTCTTGTTGGATCTAGGAAGGCATTGAGATCTAGACTTGGTTTTCTAGTCTCTGAGCCCTGAGATCTCAATTTTATATTCTCTGTTTCTTGCTTTTAATGTTCATTTACTTTACTGCTTCAAGATCCGTTTCAATCCCAATTCCCTTTCCCTCTTCTGTTTAATGCAATTCAACTTTTCCTTGTTTAAATTCTGCAAATCCATTCCCCAATTCCCTTTACAATTCCAGTTGTTTACATTTCTTGCCCTTTAAGATTCCACAATTTATATTTCTTGGATTCTAAGTTTCTGTTATTTAATTTCTTGTTCTTTAAGATTCAGCAATTTATTTCATGTTCTCTTTAATTCCATGCACTTTAATTTCTGCAAAATCACAAAACACTCAACCAAACCTTGATTCGCTTGACTAAATTAACCACTAAGCCAAAATTGCTCAATCCTTCAATCCCTGTGGGATCGACCTCACTCCCGTGAGTTTTTATTACTTGATGCGACCCGGTACACTTGCCGGTTGGATTTGTGTGTTTTGGGAGAAATTTATTTTTCAACAAAATACTCATCAGTCACTCCAGGATGCATAGAAAATCTACTTTGGTGAGCTTCAGCAAGAATCTTTTGTCGCAATTCTCCAGAGTTAGGCACACAAATTCTTTTCTTGTACCTCCATAGGCCACTACGATCCTATCTCACAGCTTCTTCAGCTCTGCAAGCAATGGTGACATCCAGTACAGTGCTATGGAAATCAGTCCGGCTCCATTGAATGAGGGCGTTCGATTGCACAACATCACCAATAGTGATAGCAAACACTCGTCCTTGTTGCTGGGTTCTAACTGAATTTTGAGTAAATCCCTTTGGACAATCCTTGGCAACGTGTCCAAGTTCTCCACAAGCATAGCAGTTAGGTGATCCAAACTGACAAGACCTGTTACTATGCTCTTTTCCGCATTGCTTACATGCAGTGTTTATGTAAGCCTGATGGGCTCGTTTACCATTGCCTTGCCTTACTTTACCTCCATTCTTACCCGTACGGCGAGCAGTAATGTTACCAACTTGTAGGTTCTTATGTTGTCGTATGCCACGCGCTTTAAAATGCACCCTTCTCCCAGCTGCCTGATGATTACTAAGACGCCTTGGTGGAAATCCTTGGCAACTCACCTTGGCCACAGTCACTTTCTTAATACATTCTTACACTAACTTGCTCTTGTTGACTAATTCAGCAAAATTACGTATCTCCAGCGGAACTATTGAACTCATCAGATCATCACGAAGGCCTCCTTCAAACTTCAAGCACTTCCATTCTTCAAAGTTAGCATGATTCCCTTGACAGATCTTAGAGAAACGACACAAGTCATCGAAATTACGAGTATACTCAGCAACAGTCATATCCCCTTGCCTCAGCTGCATAAGCTCTATCTCTTTAGCATCACACACTGCTCTTGGGAAATATTTCTTGTAGAATTCATCTTTAAAAATATCCCAAGGAATGTCACCTTCATTACGTTGTAGCAGTCTCTGTATCCCCTGCCACCAGTACTCAGCTTCTCCTTCGAGCATATAAGTAGCAAACTCCACGTGTTGTCCTTCCGGAACATGTTGCACTCTCAGTGATCGTTCAATACCTCGAAACTAGTTATCAGCGTCAGTCGCAACGAGTGTACCCTTGAACTTAGGCGGATTAATCTTCAGAAATGTCGCAAGGGTCATAGGTCTTTCGGGAGGCCCTAAGTTGTTCTCATCATTCCCATTATCTTCTCCGTATTCATTCTCGTTCCCATTTCTCACTCCGAGACGTTCAACAGCCCTAGCCGCTGCTACAGCAGCTTCACGCACTACTTCAACCACATTGTTCATGGTAGCCATAGACGTTTCCTGTTCCCTCTCGTAGTTAACATTAGGAATTCCTTCCCGTACGCCTCGTCTCCGTGAACCCATTGTAGTCTTGTTCACACCAAACAATCATTGTTAAGGTGATCAGTCTTAACACTTCAAGTCAAATGTGAACATTCCCAAAATGAAAACACAGAGACAATCATGCAACATATATCACTGGGATATCCTATACGCATGAGACACACAACAGAGTATGCAATGAAGCATAGTCAGTCCACTCCCTAGGCTCTACTGGGAACGAACTGCTCTGATACCAAATTGTAACGACCCAATTTTCAATATGTCTAGATCATACCGGAAACTGAGCGCTACCAATTTGTCTTCCTAATTATTATCTATTATTTATCATATGAGCCTGATTCGTTGTTAAAAACTCGGTTAAACCGATTTTCTGTTTTTAACAAAAACAGACCAGGTAACCTTATAATATCATTCAAGCATGTTCTTATACTAATATAATGATAATATTATACTATTATCTCTCTCCTCTCATGAATCGAGTCTGCTTCGTCAAACAGAGACTATTTACGAAAATCAAAATCAAAACTGCCAACCGATACGGTTCAAAAACTAGGTTCTTCGCGATTGCATTATCGAGCTTGCCTCGACTAAGGTCCTGAGTTAAAGATAATATAATGATGATGAGGATTGAGATACTTGTTGATATAGAAGAGGTGTTCCCTTTACTGATCTTCCGGAGAAATCCGTACTTTTTGAAAAGATCTCATGTACTCGAAAATCAGGGTTGTTACACACATAGCTAATGTAGCCATAGTGTTGTCCTGGTTGAGGCACAGCGTTAGCATAAAACTCCCTCACCAAGCTCTATACTACCTTCCTTGGTGGCTTGCATAGGAGTGACCAGCCCCTACTGTTGATCTCAATATTGATCTCAGGATGCTCGTTCCTCCCTAATTGGAACCCAACCTCTGGAATGATTTCCATCTCACTCACCCAACCATAGAATTGATTTTGGTTGAATGCGGAGAGAAACTTGTATTCATTGAAAGATAAGCCTGAGGATCTAGAGGTTGGTTCCTTGGTTTTTTTTTTCTTTGAGGTTGAGCTTTTTGGTGGTGCCATTAGGTTGAGAGAGTGTATTTGAGGTTGTAGTGGAAGGCGAAAAGAGAAAAGAAGAAGAAAGGTGTCTGGATTCTTTTTCGTGTGTGATCAGGGGTTTGAAGTGGGAGAAGAGTTTGGGAAAGTGAGGCTTTTATAAGGGGTGAAGGGTGTGATTTGAATGGTGGAAAATAAAAAGGATTCAATGTTTTCCCACTTGGGGAGTGGCGCCTAGTGTGGGAAGCGGCGCCAACCCCTTTCTCACTGTGCCTCCTGCATGTGTTGAGTTCCAAAGTGTAAGTACACTTTGACTTCTTTGCTTTATGATTGATTCACCATGTGGGTCCCATCCTTTCTCCTGAAAATGAAACTGAAACATGTTAGTAATGACAAAAGAATCCTTCACATTCCTTCTTATTATGGGCAAGTGGGATTTTAACTGATGTGTGTCCCTTGGGAAACCAAACTTAATCTTATTGCATCTTAATAAATTGGTTTTATCATTGTGTATTTAATGTGTTCATAAGAATGAAATAACTCCAATCTTTTTACTTTCTTTTGTTTCTAACCTCTTTTGAACTCATTAAACCATGTTCATGCTTTCGCCAAAATATTAAGTGCTTTCATATTGAGTAGAATTGGGCTTGCTAGGTGATCCTTGTATGGTGGTGGCCACACCAAACTTAATCTCTGGGCTTACTCTTAAAATCAAGTTATCAAGATGGTTGTAAGCCTAGATTAAGTGGGTGATTGGCCACACCAAACTTAGCCTTTTAGCTAGTTCTCAGCCCATTTACTCCTCATTAGTAATGCATTCATCAAGTTGCAATTCTGGAATAAAAGAAACAAAAGAATGTAAAGGTGTCCTAACTATCAAAGCTGATATTTAAACTTTCTATCCTACCACTTGCAATCTAATTCTAAATGGTAATGCAACACAAGTGTGAAACTGAAACTTAAACTATCTAAAGCAATGAAATTTAACTACTTCTAAGAAAATTAATAAATCAAAAGGATAAAGTGTTGGGGTGCCTCCTAAATAGCGCTTCTTTATTGTCACTAGCTTGACACTCCTCCATCTTTAGTTGAGCTTCTAGCTCACTCTCTGCTCCTCTAAAGAGCCTCCAAGGTAGTGTTTGAGTCTATGGCCATTGACAGTGAAAGTTCTCTGAGTCTTGTCCTCCATGAGCTCTATATGACCATAGGAAAACACCCTGAGTATGGTGAAGGGTCCTGACCATCGAGACTTAAGTTTTCCAGAGAAGAACTTGAGTCTTGAGTTGTACAGCAGCACTTTTTGTCCTTTAGTGAACTCCCTTCTTGCTATCTTTTGATCATGCCACCTTTTTGTATTTTCTTTGTAGATTTTTGGATTCTCATATGCTTGATTTCTAAATTTCTCCAGCTCATTGAGTTGCATTAATCTTCTTTCTCCAGCAGCTTGTTCATCATATAACATTTTTGGAGCCCAAAACGCTCTATGCTCAAGTTCAACTGGTAAGTGACAAGCCTTGCCACATACCAGTTGGTATGGGAACATCCCAATGGGTGTCTTGTAGGCTATCCTATAGCCCCACAGTGCATCATTCAGCTTCTTAGACCAATCATTTCTTGAGCTTTCAATAGTTTTTTCAAGAATTCTCTTTAGTTCTCTGTTTGAGATTTCAGCTTGCCCGTTGGTCTGTGGATGGTATGGAATTGCCACCTTGTGCTTGACTCCATACCTGAGAAGGAGTGTTTCAAGTTGTTTGTTGCAGAAGTGTGTCCCTCCATCACTGATGAGAGCTCTAGGAACTCCAAATCTGCTGAAAATGTTCCTTCTCAAGAAGCTTATCACAACTTTGTTGTCATTTGTCGCAATGGCTATGACTTCTACCCATCTTGAGACATAATCAACAGCCACCAATATGTAACTATTTGAGTAGGAGGTTGGAAAGGGTCCCATAAAATCAATCCCCTATACATTAAATAGTTCTAGCTCTAGTATGAATTGCTGTGACATCTCATTTCTCTTGGTTAGATTACCGGCTCTTTGGCACTCATCACATCTTGACACCAATTCCTTGGCATCTTTGAACATTGTTGGCTAGTAAAATTTGGATTGAAGCACTTTTGCTGCTGTTCTTTCTCCACTGAAGTGGCCTCCATATATAGATCCATGGCACTGTCACAGTACTTCCTGCCCTTCTTCATGGGAGACACACCTTCTCAAAATTCCATCAGCACACTTTTTGAACAAATAGGGGTCATCCCAGATGTAGTGTTTGGCATCCTTGATTAGCTTTCTGCTCATGTGTTTGTTGATGTTGGTTGGTAGTTCTCCAATAGCTTTGAAGTTAGCTATGTCCGCAAACCAAGGAGCTACTCGGATCATCATGAACTGCTGATCAGGGAAGCTTTCATTTACTGCAACTTGGTGTGTCTCTTCTTCTTCTTGTGGAATCCTTGAGAGATGGTCAGCTAATTTGTTCTCTGCTCCGCTCTTATCTTTAATTTTAATGTCAAATTCTTGGAGCAGCAGAATCCATCTTTTTAATCTGGGCTTAGATTCTTGTTTGGTAAGAAAGTATTTGAGTGCTGCATGATCAGTGAATACAATTACTTTAGAGCCAATAAGATATGATCTAAACTTATCAAAAGCAAAGACTATGGCTAAAAGTTCTTTTTCCGTAGTGGTATAGTTCCTTTGATTCTCATTAAGGACTTTGCTAGCATAGTAAATAACATGTACTAGCTTGTCTTTCCTCTGTCCTAGAACAGCACCAACAGCAAAATCAGATGCATTACACATTAATTCAAAGGGAAGATCCCAGCTTGGTGGTGCTATAATAGGTGCAAAGGAGAGTCTCTTCTTAAGCTCATCAAAGGCTACCATGCACTCTTTATAAAAAAACAAAGGGGGTATTTGAGACAAATAGGATGCTAAGGGGTTTTGCAATATTTGAAAAGTCTTTGATAAACCTCCTATAGAACCTAGCGTGTCCCAAAAAACTTCTAATTGCCTTGACATTGCACGGTGGAGGTAATTTCTTAATTACTTCCACCTTTGCCTTGTCTACTTCTATACCCTTTTTTGAAATCTTGTGACCAAGAACCACCGCCTCCGTTACCATAAAATGGCACTTCTCCCAGTTCAAAACCAGGTTAGTTTCTTGGCACCTTTTTAGCACAAGAGCAAGATGGCATAGGCAATCAGAATATGAGTTTCCAAACACAGAAAAGTCATCCGTGAATACTTCTATGAACTTCTCAACCATGTCCGAAAAGATGGAGAGCATGCACCTTTGGAATGTTGCAGGTGCATTGTACAATCCAAAGGGCATCCTCTTGTAAGTAAAAACACCATACGGACAAGTAAATAAAGTTTTTTCGTGATCCTTGGGGTCTACAACAATTTGATTGTAGCCCGAACACCCATCCAGGAAGCAATAATACTCATGTCCTGCCAATCTTTCAAGCATCTGGTCCATGAAGGGTAGGGGAAAGTGGTCTTTTCGAGTGGCTTCATTGAGTTTCCGATAGTCAATGCACATACGACATCTGGTCACTGTCCTTGTGGGTATCAGTTCATTCTTCTCATTTGACACAACAGTGATCCCTCCCTTCTTTGGGACTACTTGCACCGGGCTTACGCAAGGGCTGTCTGAGATGGGGTAGATCACCCTTGCTTGCGACAATTTCAACACTTCTTTTTGAACCACTTCATTAATAGTTGGGTTCAGCCTCCTTTGTTGTTGCCTTGAAGGTTTAGCATCTTCTTCAAGTAGGATTTTGTGCATGCACATTGAAGGACGGATCCCTTTTAAATCTGCAAGTGTCCAGCCTATGGCATCCTTGTGTTGTCTTAGCACTTGGATAAGCTCCTCTTCTTGCTCCTCACTCAGACTTGAATTTATGATTACTGGGTGAGTGTTGTTGGCACCCAAATATGCAGAGGTAGAAGAAGGACTGCTAATGCTGTTGGATTCTGACCTCGCTGCACTCAAAGTGAATTTTCTGGAGCTACAGAACTCAAAATGACGCGCTTCCAATTGCGTTGGAAAGTAGACATCCAGGGCTTTCCAGAAATGTATAATAGTCCATACTTTGGTCGAGTTTAGACGACGTAAAAAGGCGTTGAACGCAGTTCTACGCTGCTATCTGGAGTTAAACGCCAGAAACAAGTCACAAACCAGAGTTGAACGCCAGAAATACGTTACAACCTGGTGTTCAACTCCAGAAAGAGCCTCTGCGCGTGTAACATTTAAGCTCAGCCCAAGCACACACCAAGTGGGCCCTGGAAATGGATTTATGCATCAATTACTTACTTCTGTAAACCCTAGTAGCTAGTTTATTATAAATAGGACTTTTTACTATTGTATTAGACATCTTTTGATCATTTTTAGATCTCTAGACCTCCATGGGAGGTTGGCCAGTCGGCCATGCTTACCCTCTATTATCACTTATGTATTTTCATACGGTAGAGTTTCTACACTCCATAGATTAAGGTGTGGAGCTCTGCTGTTCCTCAAAGATTAATGCAAAGTACTACTGTTTTTCTATTCAATTCAACTTATTCCTCTTCTAAGATATTCATTTGTACTTCAACCTGAATGTGATGAACGTGACAATCATCATCATTCCCTATGAACGTGTGCCTGACAACCACTTCCGTTCTACCTTAGATTGAATGAGTATTTCTTAGATCTCTTAATCAGAATCTTCGTGGTGTAAGCTAGATTGATGGCGGCATTCATGAGAATCCAGAAAGTCTAAACCTTGTCTGTGGTATTCCGAGTGGGATTCTGGGATTGAATGACTGTGACGAGCTTCAAACTCGCGATTGCTGGGCGTAGTGACAGACGCAAAAGGAGGGTGAATCCTATTCCAGCATGATCGGGAACCTCAGATGATTAGCCGTGCTGTGACAGAGCATTTGGACTATTTTCACAAGAGGAGGGGATGTAACCATTGACAAGGGTGATGCCCTTGCATAAGGCCAGCCATGGAAAGGAGTAAGACTGATTGGATGAAGACAGCAGGAAAGCAGAGGTTCAGAGGAACGAAAGCATCTCTATATACTTATCTGAAATTTTCACCAATGAATTACATAAGTGTTTCTATCCCTATTTTCTGTTTAATTAATATTATTTTCAAAAACTCTATAATCAATTATTATCCGCCTGACTGAGATTTACAAGGTGACCATAGCTTGCTTCATACCAAGAATCTCCGTGGGATCGACCCTTACTCACGTAAGGTTTATTACTTGGACGACCCAGTGCACTTGCTGGTTAGTTGTATCGAAGTTGTGACAAATTATGAATTGAGATTAGAGCACCAAGTTTTTGGAGCTATTACCAGAGATCACAATTTCGTGCACCAAGTTTTTGGCGCCGTTGCCGGGGATTGTTCGAGTTTGGACAACTGACTGTTCATCTTGTTGCTCAGATTGGGTAACTTTCTTTTCGTTTTCTTTTCAAAAAGTTTTCAAAAAAAAAATTTTTCAAAAATCTTTCAAAAATTTCTCCTTTGTTTTCGAAAAAAAAAATTTTAAAATAAAAATGTTTTCAAAAATATATTCCTCTCTTCAGAATTTTTAAGAATGAATTCTAGTGTTTCATGAAGCATGCTGAAGCCTGGCTGGCTATAAAACCATGTCTAAGTTCTTTTGGACTGAGGTTTCACTTATACTCAAGAGAAGAGCTTTTTTGTCTTTCTTAGCAAATTAGCTGATGCATATAATAGCATACTAAAGCTTGGCTGGCTATTAAGCCATGCCTGACCCTTTGATTGGAGCTTTAGACTAAAGAGCATAAGATACCTGGAATTCATATTAAAAATTTTGGAATCCTTATTTTTCTTTTTCAAAATGATTTTCGAAAAAATTAAAAGAAAATACAAAAAAATTTCATAAAATCATAAAAATCCAAAATATTTTTCATGTTTCTTGTTCGAGTCATGTGTCTTGTTATAAGTTTGGTGTCAATTGCATATTTATTTTGTATTTTTCGAAAATTCATGCATTCATGGTGTTTTTCATGATCTTCAAGTTGTTCTTGGTAAGTCTTCTTGTTTGATCTTGATGTTTTCTTGTTTTGCATCTTTTCCTGTTTTACATGTGCATTTTTGCATCCATAGAGTATAAACATGAAAGATTTCTAAGTTTGGTGTCTTGCATGTTTTCTTTGCATTAAAAATTTTTCAAAAAACATGTTCTTGATGTTCATCTTGACATTCAAAGTGTTCTTGGTGTTCATCTTGACATTCATAGTGTTCTTGCATTCATCACATACTTTGATCCAAAATTTTCATGCATTGAGTCTTTTTCATGTTTTTCTCTCTCATCATTAAAAATTCAAAAATCAAAAAAATATCTTTCCCTTTTTCTCTCTTAAAATTTCGAAAATTAGATTTGACTCTTTTAAAAATTTTTAAAATCTGGTTGTTTTTATGAGTCAAATCAAATTTTCAATTTAAAAATCTTATCTTTTTCAAAATCTTTTTCAAAAATCAAATCTTTTTCATTTTTCTTAGTTCTTTTCGAAAATTATAAAAATATTTTTCAAAAAAAAAATCTTTTTCTTAATTTTATATCATAATTTTCGAAAATATCATCATCAATTAATGTTTTGATTCAAAAATTTCAAGTTTGTTACTTACTTGTTAAGAAAGATTCAAACTTTAAGTTCTAGAATCATATCTTGTGATTTCTTGTGAATCAAGTCATTAATTGTGATTTTAAAAATCAAATCTTTTTTAAAACTAATTTCAATCATATCTTTTCAAAAATATCTTCTTATCTTATCTTTTTCAAAAATATGATTTTAAAATATCTTTTCTAACTTCTTATCTTCTTATCTTTTCAAAATTGATTTTCAAATTTGTTTCAACTAACTAACTAACTTTTTGTTTGTTTCCTATCTTTTTCAAAACTACCTAACTAACTCTCTCTCCCTCTAATTTTCGAAAATATCTTCCCTCTTTTTCAAAAATTCTTTTTAATTGACTAATTATTTTAATTTTTGATTTTAATTTTCAAAAAAAAAATTACTAACCTTTTTCAAAAACTATTTTCGAAAATCACTAACTCTTTTTCAAAAATTATTTTCGAAAATTCTCCTTCTCTCTCATCTTATTCTATTTATTTATTCATCCACCAACATCTCCTCACCTCACATCTCTGCTCTCCTCACCCTTGTGTTTCTTTCCTTACATTACATTCTTTGTCCCCTTCCTTTCTTCCACTCACACAGGGACTTCTATACTGTGGTATAAAGGATCCCTATTATTATTATTATTATTATTTTTTCTGTGCCCTCTTCTTTGTCATATGAGCAGGAGCAAGGACAAGAATATTCTTGTTGAAGCAGATCCAGAACCTGAAAGGACTCTGAAGAGGAAACTAAGAGAAGCTAAATTACAACAATCCAGAAATAACCTTTCAGAAATTTTCGAACAAGAAGAGGAGATGGCAGCCGAAAATAATAATAATGCAAGGAGGATGCTTGGTGACTTTACTGCACCAAATTCCAATTTACATGGTAGAAGCATCTCCATTCCTGCCATTGGAGCAAACAATTTTGAGCTGAAACCTCAATTAGTTTCTCTGCTGCAGCAGAACTGCACGTTTTATGGACTTCCATTTGAAGATCCTTTTCAGTTCTTAACTGAATTCTTGTAGATATGTGATACTGTTAAGACTAATGGAGTAGATGCTGAGGTCTACAGGCTCATGCTTTTCCCTTTTGCTGTAAGAGACAGAGCTAGGATATGGTTGGACTCTCAACCTAAGGATAGCCTGAACTCTTGGGATAAGCTGGTCAAGGCTTTCTTAGCCAAGTTCTTTCCTCCTCAAAAGCTGAGTAAGCTTAGAGTGGATGTTCAGACCTTCAGACAGAAAGAAGGTGAATCCCTCTATGAAGCTTGGGAGAGATACAAAGAACTGACCAAAAAGTATCCTTCTGACATGCTTTCAGAATGGACCATCCTGGATATATTCTATGATGGTCTATCTGAATTGGCTAAAATGTCATTGGATACTTCTGTAGGTGGATCCATTCACCTAAAAAAAATGCCTGCAGAAGCTCAAGAACTCATTGACATGGTTGCTAATAACCAATTCATGTACACTTATGAGAGGAATCCTGTGAATAATGGGACGCCTATGAAGAAGGGAGTTCTTGAAATTGATACTCTGAATGCCATACTGGCTCAGAACAAAATATTGACTCAGCAAGTCAATATGATTTCTCAGAGTCTGAATGGAATGCAAGCTGCATCCAACAGTACTCAAGAGGCATCTTCTGAAGAAGAAGCTTATGATTCTGAGAACCCTGCAATAGCAGAGGTGAATTACTTAGGTGAACCTTATGGAAACACCTATAATCCATCATGGAGAAATCATCCAAATCTCTCATCGAAGGATCAACAAAAGCCTCAACAAGGCTTTAATAATGGTGGAAGATACAGGTTTAACAATAGTAAACCTTTTCCATCATCCACTCAGCAACAGATAGAGAACTCTGGACAAAATACCTCTAATTTAGCAAACTTAGTGGCCACTGTAAGTTTCATGAATGAAACAAGGTCTTCCATTAGAAATTTGGAATCACAAGTGGGCCAGCTGAGTAAAAGGATCACTGAAATTCCTCCTAGTACTCTCCCAAGCAATACAGAAGAAAATCCAAAAGGAGAGTGCAAGGCCATTGAATTGATCACCATGGCCGAACCTGTAAAGGAAGGAGAGGACGTGAATCCCAGTGAGGAAGACCTCCTGGGATGTCCAGTGATCAATAAGGAGTTTCCCTCTGAGGAACCAAAGGAATTTGAGACTCATCTAGAGACTATAGAGATTCCATTGAACCTCCTTATGCCATTCATGAGCTCTGATGAGTATTCCTCTTTCTGCATCCATGGAGAGGAAGCATAAAGAGCTTCTCACAAAGCAGAGTCAAACAAAGCCCCCATAGTCAAACTCTAAGTTTGGTATTGGGAGGCCACAACCAAACTCTAAGTTTGGTGTCAAACCCCCATATCCAAACTTTAAGTTTGGTGTTGGGAGGTCTCAACAATGCTCTGCACACCTGTGAGGCTCCATGAGGGCCCACTGTCAAGCTATTGACATTAAAGAAGCACTTGTTGGGAGGCAACCCAATGTTTATTTATCTAATTTTCATTGTTTTTCATGTTTTATTAGGTTCATCATCATGTGGAGTCACAAAATAAACATAAAAATTGAAAACGGAATCAAAAACAGCAGAAGAAAAATCACACCCTGGAGGAAGACCTTACTGGCGTTTAAACGCCAGTAAGAAGCATGTTTTGGGCGTTCAACGCCAGAACAGAGCATGGTTCTGGCGCTGAACGCCAGAAATGGGCAGCATCTGGGCGTTTGAACGCCAGAAATGCACCCTGGAGAAGAGCTGGCGCTAAACGCCCAGAACAAGCATGGTTCTGGCGTTCAACACCAGAAATAGGCTACAAATGGGCGTTCAACGCCCAGAACAAGCACCAATCTGGCGCTGAACGCCCAGAGTTGTGTGCAAGGTCATTTTGCATGCCCAATTTGGTGTAAGGTTGTAAATCCTTGAACACCTCAGGATCTGTGGACCCCACAGGATCACCTCAGGATCTGTGGACCCCACAGGATCCCCACCTACCTCCACTCACTTCTTCTCACCTCTCTTTCACACAATCCCATTAACACTCTTCCCCAAAACTCTTCACCAATCACCTCAATCTCTCTTCCCTATAACCACTTCACCACTCACATCCATCCACTATTCCCCATAAACCTACCTTCAAAATTCAAAATCAATTTCCCACCCAAAATCCACCCTTATGGCCGAACCTTACCCCTCCTCCCTTCCCTATATAAAGCCCTCCATTCTTCCTCATTTTCACACAACACAACGCTCTCTTCCTCTTCTTGGCCGAAATACACCTCCCCCCTCTTCTCCATATTTTCTTCTTCTTCTTCATCTATTCTTTCTTCTCTTGCTCGAGGGCGAGCAAAATTCTAAGTTTGGTGTGGTAAAAGCATAAGCTTTTTGTTTTTTCACTACCATTGATGGCACCTAAGACCGGAGAATCCTCTAGAAAAGGGAAAGGGAAGACAAAAGCTTCCACCGCCGAGTCATGGGAGATGGAAAGGTTCATCTCCAAAGCTCATCAAGACCACTTCTATGATGTTGTGGCCAAGAAGAAGGTGATCCCCGAGGTCCCTTTTAAACTCAAGAGAAATGAGTATCCGGAGATCCGACATGAAATTCAAAGAAGAGGTTGGGAAGTTCTAACAAACCCCATCCAACAAGTCGGCATCCTAATGGTTCAAGAGTTCTATGCTAATGCATGGATCACTAGGAACCATGATCAAAGTAAGAACCCGAACCCAAAGAATTATCTCACCATGGTTCGGGGAAAATACTTAGACTTTAGTCCGAAAAATGTGAGGTTGGCGTACAACTTGCCAAACATGATGCAAGGAGATGAACGCCCCTACACTAGAAGGGTCAACTTTAATCAAAGGTTGGACTAAGTCCTCATGGACATATGTGTGGAAGGAGCTCAATGGAAGATTGACTCCAAAGGCAAGCCGGTTCAACTAAGAAGACTGGACCTTAAGCTTGTAGCTAGAGGATGGTTGGAGTTCATTCAATGCTCAATCATTCCTACTAGCAACCAGTCTGAAGTTACTATAGACCGGGCCATCATGATCCATAGCATCATGATTGGAGAAGAGGTGGAAGTTCATGAGATTATACCTCAAGAACTCTACAAGGTGGCTGACAAGTCCTCCACTATGGCAAGGTTAGCCTTTTCCCACCTCATTTGCCACCTATGCAATTCGGCTGGGATTGACATAGAGGGAGATATCCTCATTGAAGAGGACAAGTCCATCACTAAGAAAAAGATAGAGCAATCAAGAGAGCATAGAGAAGCTCATCATCAAGAAATCCCTGAGATTCCTCAAGAGATGCACTTCCCTCCACAAAACTTTTGGGAGCAAATCAACACCTCCCTAGGAGAATTAAGTTCCAACATGGGACAATTAAGGGTGGAACATCAAGAGCACTCCATCATCCTTCATGAAATAAGAGAAGATCAAAAAGCAATGAGGGAGGAGCAACAAAGACAAGGAAGAGACATAGAAGAGCTCAAGGACATCATTGGTTCCTCAAGAAGGAAACGCCACCATCACTAAGGTGGACTCATTCCTTGTTCTTACTTTCTCTATTTTTCGTTTTCTATGTTAAGTGCTTATCCATATTTGTGTCTTATTACATGATCATTAGTATTTAGTAACTTTGTCTTAAAGTTGTGAATGTCCTATGAATCCATCACCTCTCTTAAATGAAAAATGTTTTAATTCAAAAGAATAAGAAGTACATGAGTTTTGAATTTATCCTTGAACTTAGTTTAATTATATTGATATGGTGACAATGCTTCTTGTTTTCTGAATGAATGCTTGAACAGTGCATATGTCTTTTGAAGTTGTTGTTTAAAAATGTTAAATTAGTAGGATCTAGTTACTTTTAGGGATGTTTTCATTATTTTTTATGTTAAATTCACATTTCTGGAATTTACTATGAGTTTGTGTGTTTTTCTGTGATTTCAGGTATTTTCTGGCTGAAATTGAGGGACTTGAGGAAAAATCAGATTCAGAGGTAGAAGAAGGACTGCTGATGCTGTTGGATTCTGACCTCCCTGCACTCAAAGTGGATTTTCTGGAGCTACAGAACTCAAACTGGCACGCTTCTAATTGCGTTGGAAAGTAGACATCTAGGGCTTTCCAGAAATGTATAATATTCCATACTTTGGTCGAGTTTAGATGACATAAAAGGGCGTTGAACGCCAGTTCTATGCTGCTGTCTGGAGTTAAACGCCAGAAACAAGTCACAAACCAGAGTTGAACGCCAGAAATACGTTACAACCTGGCGTTCAACTCCAGAAAGAGCCTCTGCACGTGTAACATTCAATCTCAGCCCAAGCACACACCAAGTGGGCCCCGGAAGTGGATTTATGCATCAATTACTTACTTCTGTAAACCCTAGTAGCTAGTTTATTATAAATAGGACTTTTTACTATTGTATTAGACATCTTTTGATCAATTTTAGATCTCTAGACCTCCATGGGAGGCTGGCCACTCGGCCATGCTTACCCTCTATTATCACTTATGTATTTTCATACGGTAGAGTTTCTACACTCCATAGATTATGGTATGGAGCTCTGCTGTTCCTCAAAGATTATTGCAAAGTACTACTGTTTTTCTATTCAATTCAACTTATTCCTCTTCTAAGATATTCATTTGCACTTCAACCTGAATGTGATGAACGTGACAATCATCATCATTCCCTATGAATGCGTGCCTGACAACCACTTCCGTTCTACCTTAGATTGAATGAGTATCTCTTATATCTCTTAATCAGAATCTTCGTGGTGTAAGCTAGATTGATGGCGGCATTCATGAGAATCCGGAAAGTCTAAACCTTGTCTGTGGTATTCCGAGTGGGATTCTAGGATTGAATGATTGTGACGAGCTTCAAACTCGCGATTGCTGGGCGTAGTGACAGACGCAAAAGGAGGGTGAATCCTATTCCAGCATGATCGGGAACCTCAGATGATTAGCCGTGCTGTGACAGAGCATTTGGACTATTTTCACAAGAGGAGGGGATGTAACCATTGACAAGGGTGATGCCCTTGCATAAAGCTAGCCATGGAAAGGAGTAAGACTGATTGGATGAAGACAGCAGGAAAGCAGAGGTTCAGAGGAACGATAGCATCTCTATACGCTTATCTGAAATTTTCACCAATGAATTACATAAGTGTTTCTATCCCTATTTTCTGTTTAATTAATATTATTTTCGAAAACTCCATAATCAATTATTATCCGCCTGACTGAGATTTACAAGGTGACCATAGCTTGCTTCATACCAACAATCTCCGTGGGATCGACCCTTACTCACGTAAGGTTTATTACTTGGACGACCCAGTGCACTTGCTGGTTAGTTTTATCGAAGTTGTGACAAATTATGAATTGAGATTAGAGCACCAAGTTTTTGGAGCTATTACCAGAGATCACAATTTCGTGCACCAGTGTCTACCATCATGCATTCTCCTATGAATTCTTTGGGGTAACTCATTGCTTTAAAGACGTTGAAGACCATCTTTTCTTCATGAAATCTCAAGACTAATTCCCCTTTTTGCACATCAATGATGGCTCCAGTAGTAGCTAGGAGTGGCCTTCCTAGGATGATTGATGTGTTGGCCTCTTCTTTCATGTCCAGCACAACAAAATCAGCTGGGAAAATGAATTTCCCCACTTTTACTAACAAGTCTTCCACCACCCCATGTGGAAACTTAAATGTTCTTTCAGCCAATTGGAGTGCCATTTTTGTTGGCTTGGCTTCCTCAATCTTCATCCTTCTTATCATGGTTAAGGACATGAGATTTATGCTAGCTCCCAAGTCACACAAGGCTTTCTGAGGTAGCTTCTTTTGTATGATGGCGCTACATTCCTCAGTTAATACTATGGTCTCCTTTGCCTCCCAGTTCATTTTTCTTGTTATAAGCTCTTTCAAGAATTTGGCATAGAGTGGCATTTGCTCCAATGCCTCAGCAAATGGTATGTTGATTTGGAGCTTCTTGAAAATCTCTAGGAACTTAGAGAATTGGCCATCCTTTCCACCTTTTCCCAACCTTTGTGGGTATGGTGCCTTTGGCACATAAGGCTTCAGGACTGGTTTTGATGAGGATAGAGCAGGGGTCTCTTCTTCATTCTTATTCCCATGCTTTTCTGTAACTTCTTCTTCATGGTTGTCTTTGCTTGGGGGTCCTTCCTCCACATCTTTCCCACTTCTAAGTGTAATGGCCTTGCATTCCCCTCTTGGGTTGGCCATGGTATCACTGGAAAATGTGTGTGTGGGCAGTAGGATTTTCTTGGATAAGATCCCCACTTGTGCTTCTAACTTTGAGAATGTTGCGCCTTGATTTTTCAGATTTGACCTGTATTCCTCTTGATTGGCGTCTATCCTTCTTTCAGTCTGTGCTTGTCTCTCCATGAGGGTGGAGACTACTCCTGTAAGCTGTGATGACAGTTGTGCTATTGCAGCCTCCATCCTCTCAAAGTTGCTCTTGATTTCACATGGTTGCATAGTTGAGGGTGGTGTGTCTTGATGGAGGTTGTTGTGTATTGGTTGGTTGCTATGGTATGATGTGTTTTGTGAGTTATGGTAGGGTCTATGGTTGCCTGTTTGATGGTTGGGGTTGTGAGTGTTGTGTTGATTTGATGGATAAGGTTTATTGTGGTCCTGGTTATGGTTTTGTTGGTTTTCCCACCTAAAATTTAGGTGGTTCTTCCAACCTGGGTTGTATGTCTTAGAGTTTGGATCATATGGTGGTCTGGATGAGTTGTTCACATAATTAGCTTGTTCCCAGTCACCTTCAAATTCTGATGCACTTCCTTCTTGTTGAGGAGTTTGATTTTGTATGGCTGAGACTTGATTAGCCTCTATCTTCTTGGTTAAGGTTGCTATTTGTGCTGCAATTGCCTTGTTTTGAGCTAACATAGCATCTACAGAGTTGAGTTCTAGCACTCCTTTCTTATGAGTTCTTTCTGAAGCATATAAATACTCATTTTCAGCTACAGTCTCGATGACATCTATGGCTTCTTCAATAGTTTTCTTTTTGTTGAGTAAGCCTCCTGAAGAATGATCCATGGCCTTCTTTGATTCATAGGATAGCCCTTCATAGAAGATGTGTAGTTGTACCCACTCATTGAACATTTCTGGTGGGCATCTTCTTGTCAGATCTTTGAATCTCTTCCATGCCTCATAGAGTGTTTCTCCATCTTGTTGTCTGAAAGTTTGCACCTCAGTTCTCAGCCTGTTGATTCTTTGTGGAGGGTAAAATCTTGCAAGGAATCTGCTTACATCATCCTCCCATGTGGTTAGGCTCTCCTTGGGATATGATTCCAGCCACTTTGCTACCTTATCTCTGAGTGAGAAAGGAAACAAGAGTAGCTTGTAGATGTCAGGGTATACCCCATTGGACTTTACAGTATCACATATCCTCAGGAATGTGTTGAGATATTGATTAGGGTCTTCTTGGTCACTTCCTCCATATGAACAATTATTCTGGACAAGTGTGATGAGCTGAGGTTTCAACTCAAAATTGTTATCATGGATTGTTGGCTTTAGAATGCTGCTGCCACAATTTCCTGGATTTGGGTTGATATAGGACCCTAAGACTCTCCTTTCTTGTCCAACATTATTTCCAGCATCTCCTCCAACATTGTCCTGTACTTCGTCATCCATGGTGGTTTGCAGATCTTCCTTCATTAGTTCCTCTACAACTATGCCTTTGCCTCTTGCTTCCCTCCTTAGTCTAAGGAAGGTCCTCTCAATTTCACTATCAAAGGGAGATGAAGTCTCTCCTCTTCTTCCTGTCATACACTTGGCAAATAACCAGCAGAAAATAAGTTAAGTAAGAAAAATCTTGTTGAGATTAGTGGTTAGCTTTGTTGATGCAATTAATCGAACAGTTAGAAGAGTGGAAATATGGACGATGGGTAACTAAAATAATCAAAGAAAAAGAAATATAACCCAGAGCAGAGATGAAAGAAAAATAAAAAGTGCTAGAAAAATAAAATAAAATAAAATAACAAGGAAATTAAATTGCTTAATCTAGCTCTGCAATCAATTTAATCACTGTCAAATTTAAGCCAATCCCCGGCAACGGCGCCATAAAGCTTGATGAATCCAATTCACACCCCCATTCAAAAAAATGGTGAATAAGTTCTTTTGGCAAGCGCACCAAAATTATTGTCAAGTAATAACCCACAGTGAAGTGGGATCGTATCCACAGAGATTGGCAAATTTGAGCAGTTTTAATCAATTGATGAATTAGCCAAGCAGAATAGATAGATTGTGATTTGCAGAATTATAAATGATAGAAATGTAAATGGCTAAAATGTAAAGGGAAGCAATAAAGTGCAGAAATGGAAATGACAGAATGTAAAGTACAGAATCATAAATGACTTAATTGTAAATGGGAATGGGGAATTGCAGAATGCAAAAGCAAGCTATAAAGAAAGTGGTAGATAAGAATGGGGAAATTCATTAAGATCAGGAGATGTTGTCTCTTTGGATCAATTTCAACTTATATCCTCTTCAATCATGCAACTCATTGACCTCTTGGCAATTATGATTGATTGAGCCCCAATCCCTTGGTGACTCAATCTCTCATATCTTGATCAATAGCCAATTCCTTGGTCTAATTGTTCATGAAGAGAGATATGCTTGGTCCCTGATTATACCACACATCATCATAGGTCCAAGTAAAGGGAAGATTATATGTCACCATATCCAAACACCAAAACCCAGATCCTACTCAAGTGTGAGAAGGGATTTCAAGCATGGTTTCATATTTCCTTTCTCAAGGTTCCCATGAAACCCATTTTGCATTCAATCTCTTTTCCAAGATAATTGAACACTAAGCATTAGAAATAAAATTCCTTCTAGCAAATCAAAGAGAAGATGAAGAGAAGAATAATTTTACTATCATCAATCCATCAAGTACAACAGAGCTCCCTCTCTCAATGTGAGGGAATTTAGCTACTCATAGCTCAAAGAAAAGTACTCCAAAGTAAAAAAGATGATGAAGTGTAAAAATGAATCCAAAACTAGTCTCTCTAATTGCTTAACCCCTTCTTCAGTACTTCTTGGGGGGTTTTTATACTACTCCTAGCTCTTAAAATAAAAGAATAACCAAAGTGAAAAAAGAAAAATTACAATTTGGAGGGAAAAGAAACTCAATAAGCATGACTTCCCAGCTGGCGTGTGGCTGGCGCTTTAGTGTTGTGTCATGTGCTCCTTCAATTCTGGCTTGGCATGCCATGCCCAGTCCCTTAAGTGGCACGCTCTTCTTTAGTAACACCCTTGGCGTGCCACGCCTTCGAGATCAAGTGGCACGCCCAGGGTCTTTTAATGCCCATGTAGCATGGCGTGCCACGCCTTCGAGCTTAAGTGGCACGCCCTAGCCTTTTTCCTCTTCTTCTTGCCTTTGGATAGTTGAACTAGCGTGACACGCCCAAGGTCTGGCGTGCTACACCATTTGGAGGCAAGTGATCCTTCTGTTTGGCGTGCCATGCCATGAACTCATGTGGCACGCCCCAATGGCTCTTGCTTTCTGAATGACAATGGCATGCCACGCCTGGGGTTCAAGTGGCACGCCTAAGTGAGGAATAGTGGGTGGCGTGCCACGCCCTCGACACCAAGTGGCACGCCCATGTGTTTGGCCTCCTTCATCCTCTCTGGAAACTTGTACCAGCGTGCCTCGCCTAGAGTCTGGCATGCCACGCCTAGAGTCTGGCATGCCACGCCCTTGATCTTGCCTTGGTTTCAGCAGCTGGCCTGCCACCCCCAGCACTCAAGTGGCACGCCATAGTGAGATTCTTGGACTGGCGTACCACGCCTTGGATACCAAGTGGCACGCCCAGCCCTTGCTTTGGCCTCTTTATGCATTGGCGTGCCACACCTAGTCGCTCAAGTGGCACGCCAAAGTGAGATTGAGAGCTGACGAACTGATTTCCTATCGGTAAAGAAATTCACAAAAATATAATCGCGTTGTTAGTACAGCTTCTAAACCAACAGAAAATCCTTTCGTACAAATGTTTGGTTGTCACAAGTAACAAACGCCTAAATAAATTGATAATCGAAGTATATAAACCTCGGGTCGTCTTCTCAAAGAATTGTAGGGAGGTATGATTTATTATTGGTTATGGAAAATAGTATTTTTTGGTTTTTAATGTATAAGATAAAAAGCAAGAATAGTAAATGGCAAGAAAGTAAATTGTAAGGAATTAATTTAAATAAATAATAAAACTCTTAGCAAGGTATAAAAACTAGAAGTCCTATCATAGTTATCCTTATCGATTGTGATGAGAATTGGATTTTTCTCCCACTTTATTAACCTCTAACTTAGTGGAACTTGAATTCATTCTTGAAGACTTCCAATTTTTAGTCAACACCTCCAGTTTGATAACTCAAGCGTCACCAATTATTTAACCAAAGCCAAAAGGGAAAATTCTAAATTAAATTTAAGACATCATAAATAGAATAAAGCAATCATAAATCTGAAACACATAAACTTACGTTTAAACATAAATTCAAATCTAATATGGAAAAGTTCATAAAGTAAATTAGGAAATTAAATAAAAGGAACGTCGAACCTGAGAAGAAGTTGAAATCCTAAATCCTTTAAGAGGAATCCTAATCCTAAAACCTAAGAGAGAGGAGAGAACCTCTCTCTCTAAAAACTACATCTAAATTATTAAAAGTGAATAATGGAAGGCATGTTCATGAATGGATGAATTCTCCCACTTTATAGCCTCTAATCTGTGTTTTCTGGGCCGAGAATTGGGTCAGAAACAGCTCAGAATTCGCTGGTTGCGAATTCAAACACTCTGATTTTTCGTCACTACGACGCATCCGCATGGAGCATGCGTACGTGTTGCCTATCGTCAGAGCAACTATGGCATATTATTATATATCAAATCGAAGCCCCAAACATTAGCTTTCCAACGCAACTAGAACCACGTCGTTTGGACCTCTGTAGCTCATGTTATGACAGTTTTAGTGTGAGAGGGTCAGGCTGACAGCTTTGCAGTTCCATCAACTTCTTGTATTCCTTCCACTTTTGCATGCTTCCTTTCCATCCTCCAAGCCATTCCTGCCCTGTAAATTCTGAAATCACTTAACGTACATATCAAGGCATCAAATGGTAATAAGAGAGGGTTAATATTAGCAAATATAAGGCCAAAGTGGCATGTTTTCAATCATAGCACAAAATCAGGAAGGAAATTGTAAAACTATGCATTTTGTATGAACAAGTGTATGAAAGATTGATAAAATCTACTCAATTAAGCACAAGATAAATCATAAAATAGTGGTTTATCAACCTCCCCACACTTAAACATTAGCATGTCCTCATGCTAAGCTCAAGGGAAGTTATAAAGGAGTGAAGAGGAATGGTAGAATGTATGAAATGCAACCTATCTATATGAATGCAACTACATGCAAAATGTTTCTACCTACTTGGTTAAAAGCAAACAAGTTCTCCAAGACAAATACAAACCAATTTTCACTAATTCAAATCGTACAATAAAAAGCAAGTAAACTTGTAAGAAGACAGCTCACGAAAGCAGGGAACATAGAATCAAGCCTTGAACCCTTACTAGTAGTGTATATCACTGTAGTCTCTCAAGTGTATAGGGTAATTCACTCTACTCTTCTCTAATCATGCTTTCTAAACTTTGTTCTTCATCTAACCAATCAACAAATATTTAATGTACCAATGCAAACATCATGAGGTCTTTTTAGGGTTGTAATGGGGCTGATGTAAAGGTAATATATATATATATAAGGCTAAGTGAGCTAACAAAGTGAATTCTTGATTAGTCTAAGATCTCACCTAACATATACATACTTTATATAATTTAAAAATGCTTTACCTAGCTACCCAAAATTTTCACACTTTTGTATTACATGCTCATGTATCAAACTTATTTTTGAATTTTGTCCCATGTGCATTGATTCTTTTTATTTTGCATTGGGGAAATTTTTATATCCCCTTATTTAATTACTTAAATTTTTTATTATTATTATTATTTTTTTTATCAATGCACATGGTAATTTAATTATTTTGATTTCACATGAGTATGCTTCCCAAACTTTGAAATAACTTATTCAATTTAATTCCCTTTTTTTTTCTACCATCTCATGTTCCCATAAAATTCTCCATACTTAATTTATTCACAATATCTATCTTAAGCTAACTAAGGATTCAACTTGGGATTTTTATTTTTTTTTTCTGCTTAAGGCTAGTAATGTGGTTATGGAATAGAGGGGGGTTAAAAAGCTCAAAGTGGCTAACAAGGGTGATATAAAATGGTATGCTTATTTGGGATAAGTGAGTGAAAACAAGTAATGGCCTCAATCATATGCAAGCATGTAAATACACTAAATAATGGACATATAGAGTGGAACAAAGTAAAGATTGCAATTATAGAGAAGAAAACACACAAGAATAAAATATGTATGGTTAAATAATGTAACCATGTAAATAAGCTCAAAATCTCACAGGTTGTGTGTTCTTTGGCTCAAAAACCATGTTCCAAATACAACTTCAAACAAAATTAACACAAAAATTTTAATTTTTTTATTTAAATTAGTGAAATTTTTTTCTTTTTTTTTCCTCAAAATAGGGTCCTAGAAAGAAACTTATTATTTTTCAACCAAGTAGTATTTAAATGCAAATAATCAACTACAAATGTAATCTATTATGCAATGCAACAATGAACTAATAAAGAAAATAAGACATTGGTGTTGAGAAGAGAATAACTAACCCATGGAGATCGGTATCGACCTCCCCACACTTAAAGGTTGCGCCGTCCTCGGTGCATGCTAAGATGTACAAGTGGACGGGCTGCTCCAACTGATGCATTTCTCTATAGATTGTGCAGATTGACTTGCCTGTCTCCCCATATAGAAGTTCTTTCTTTTCCCTTCCTCGGTGGCCATCCTGAAAGAAGAGGAAAAGGGAGAAAAGTAACCCAGAAATAAAGATAAGAAAATAAATAAAATATGGGTTGGTTAATGCCAAATAATAAAGGTCTCAATTACATGGTAGCTACAACATGCAGTGAGAAGACAGTAAAAGCATATGGCATATCAATAGTACAAGAATTGTAACAATGGGGAAGAGGGTGTGGGTAATGCAAAATAGTGTAAGTGCATATCAATGCAAAAGGAATATCAGTATTATAAAAATAAGCATTGACTTATGAATAATAATACCCAATTAGAATAAAACAAGTCATGAAGCACCAGAATAATTCAAAAAGATGTAACAGTTGAATGATAAAATTTTAACACCAATGAAAAAATAATAATTTTAGAAAAAAAAATAAAAATATACCCAAAATTAAAATGCAATGGATGAAAGTATGCAAATAAATTAAATAAAATAGAATGAAAGTGAAGAGGGATGAGAAGTTAAAAAGATAAAGTAAGAAAGAAAGAAGAAAGAGGGAAAAAATTAGGATTAGAAAAGATAAGATAATTGGCACTGATCTGGATAAACTGTGCGTCGCATGTGACGCGGATGCGTGGTCCACGTGATCGCGTGGTGTGTGATAAATTCAAGTGACGCAGACGCGTGGGGCACGCGGACGCATGACTCGAGTTGTGCTAGTGGCGCGAGAGCAGCCTCGCGTACGCACAACTCTCTGTTTAAATGCATTTTTGCCAAAAATCTGGGGTGACACGTTCGCGTGGGTGACACGGACGTGTGGGGAGGCTATTTCGCAAACGACGCGGACGCATCATTGACGCGATCGTGTGATCATATTTGTGCCTAAGACACACCTCCAGCCACACTTTCGCGTGACTCTCTGTCCAATTCTCTTTTCTTCAAAACGCACTGGTGACGCGGACGCGTCAGCGATGCTTACGCGTCGCGTGCGTGTTTTTTTTTTATGCAATATGCAGATGCAAATGCAGTGCTGATATGGATGTTACGAATAATTCCAGGTTCAATAAAATGGAATAAAATAAAACTTAAAAACAAACAAAACGAAATAAAATTAAAATTGAAAAGGAATGATCATACCATGGTGGGTTGTCTCCCACCTAGCACATTTAGTTATTGTCCTTAAGTTGGACATTTGGGGAGTCCTTTGTTATGGTGGCTTGTGCTTGAACTCATCCAGGAATCTCCACCAATGTTTGTGATTCCAATGGCCTCCAGGGTCCCAAACTAGGCGCAGAAAGCCTTCAAGCAAGTTAAAGCAAGTGACAAGGCCCCAAAAGTGTTGATTGCCAGAATGAATTCCGGGGTCCCAAACCTTGCTTTTGCACCCATCTTCTTGTTGATCATCAGTGTTCCAACTGGGTGGCAGGCAATCTGAATTCTCACTGAGGCATCCAAACAGTTTCCTAGACCCATTTAATTTAGTATTCTTCCAACCTTAATAACTCAGCCGTGAGCTTCCTACCACAATGAACCTAGGATTGTGTTGCCAACCACTAACCATCTCCCTCTTACTCTTAAAGCCACAAAGAGCTCTAAGCTGATCATCTATCTCAAGTAGCCCATATTCAAGTGGGAAAGTAAAAGTTAAGGATATGAATTTTAACCACTTGAATGTTGTATTGGATGGTAATGGCTTTGGGGGAGAGGTCTCCAAAAACTTTGGCAAGGCGATTTCAAGCTCCATTCCCTTGTGCTCTACCTTGACAACTTCCACCTCTTTGCGAGCTTCTTCAATTTCAACCTCTTCCTCTTGGTAGCTTTCTTCCAATTCAATCTCCTCTTCACTACTTTCCAAGGGCATGGGAGGTTGTGCTTCTTTTTCTTAAATCTCCATCTCTTGATTGACCTCTTCTAAGTCCTTAACCATGACATGCCTTCGAGGTTGTACACCCTCCTCAACATCAAATGCAACCGTCTTGGAAGGAGGCTCTATGTCTTGACTTTCCCATGGAGGTTCAGCATCTCCCAAGTCTTCAACCATTTCTTCCTCTGCAACAATTATGGCTTCCTCCACTTGTTCCAATACAAAGCCATGTTCCTCATTGTCCACCGAAGTTTCTAGTGTCTCCTTCATGCTATGCTCTTCTTTTGATTCTCCACATGCAGCCATGGGAGTACTTTGAGTGCTCAGATGTTGAGAAGCTAATTTATTTACTACCTCGGTTAAGGCAGTCGTGAGTTCCAGGACATCCCTTTGCATCTTCGCTTGCCCTTGAAGAAGACCACGAAGGAAGTCATCCATTGGAGATTGGGATGGATATGAGGGTTCATTATTTTGGAGAAAGGGTTCATGATAGGAAGGTAGTTCTTCTTGATAAGGATATGGAGATGGTGAATATTGAGGTGGTGGTTCTGGGTGTGGTTCATATGGTGGTTGGTGTGGTCGATATAGGTTAGGGTCATATGGTGGTGTTTGGTGATAAGGGGCTTGTGAGTATGATGGTCCAGAGTTGTGTTGAGGAGATGGTTCATAAGCATATGGCGGGACTTGTTGGTAACTACAAGGGGGTCCACCATAGTCATCATTTTGGTATGCATCACAGAATGGTTGTTGGTTATAGTACATTGGAGGGGGGTTATTGCCAAGATGGTTGATCAAATCCTTGTGGCTCCTCCCATCTTTGATTCTTCCAACCTTGATGCCTATTTTCATTATAGTTTCCATTCCTTACAACAACATTGGAACCAAACTTAAAGCGATGGGGTGAGAACTCATAATAGCAAATAAAAATTAAAAACGAAAATAAAAACAAATTTAAATTAATAGGTTATTGAAACTTAAATTTTGAATTTTAAAATTTGAAATTTGAAATTTGAAATTTGAAATTTGAAATTTGAATTTTAAATTTTTGAATTTTGAATTTTGAAAAAGTCAACAATATAAGATAAAGATTTGAAAAAGATTTAAATTTTGAAAAAAAAAAAATTTTTTAAATCTAAATTTTGAAATTTGAAATTTGACATTTAAATATTGAAATTTGAAATTTGATTTTGAAATAAGATAAGATAAAATTTTGAAAAAGATATGATTTTTGAAAAAGATTTGAATTTTGAAATTTAAAACTAAGATAAGATAAGATAAAAATTTTAAAATAAAAATCTGAATTTTTTTTAATGCAAATTTTGAAAATTCAATTAAAATAAAGAGAAAAGATATGTTTGAATTAAATGAGGAAAGAGAAAAATAATAAAATGACACCTAACTTAAAATTTTTAGATCAAAACGAAGAAAACAACTAAGAACAACTTGAAGGTCAAGATGAACACGAAGAACAACTTGAAGATCAAGATGAACACCAAGAACAAATTTTTGAAAAATTTTTAATAACTAAATAAAAACCAATAACCTCTTATTTTACGAAAAAAGAAAAAATAAAAACAAAAATAAAAACAAATAAACAAGCAAAAAGCAAATATTTACAATAACCAATAATAAGGCACACGTTTGCAATTTCCCGGCAACGGTGCCATTTTGACGAACTGATTTCCTATCGGTAAAGAAATTCACAAAAATATAATCGCGTTGTAAGTATAGCTTCTAAACCAACAGAAAATCCTTTCGTACAAACGTTTGGTTGTCATAAGTAACAAACCCCTAAATAAATTGATAACCGAAGTATTTAAACCTCGGGTCGTCTTCTTAAGGAATTGCAGGGAGGTATGATTTATTATTGGTTATGGAAAATAGTATTTTTGGGTTTTTAATCTATAAGATAAAAAGCAAGAATAGTAAATGGCAAGAAAGTAAATTGTAAGGAATTAATTTAAATAAATAATAAAACTCTTGGCAAGGTATAAGAACTGGAAGTCCTATCATAGTTATCCTTATCGATTGTGATGAGAATTGGATTTTTCTCCCACTTTGTTAACCTCTAACTATGAAGGTAATTTAAGTGGATAAATTAATTGGAATCCTCAAGTCTAAGTCTTTCCTTGGGAAAGGCTAGAGTTAGTGGAACTTGAATTAATTCTTGAAGAATTTCAATTTTCAGTCAACACCTCGAGTTTGATAACTCAATCGTCACCAATTATTTAACCAAAGCCAAAAGGGAAAATTCTAACTTAAATTTAAGACATCATAAATAGAATAAAGCAATCATAAATCTAAAATACATCAAATTACATTTAAACATAAATTCAAACCTAACATGGAAAAGTTCATAAAGTAAATTGGGAAAATAAATAAAAGGAACGTCGAACCTGAGAAGAAGTTGAAATCCTAAATCCTTTAAGAGGAATCCTAATCCTAAAACCTAAGAGAGAGGAGAGAACCTCTCTCTCTAAAAACTACATCTAAATTATTAAAAGTGAATAATGAAAGGAATGTTCATGAATGGATGCATTCCCCCACTTTATAGCCTCTAATCTGTGTTTTCTGGGCTGAGAACTGGGTCAGAAACAGCCCAGAATTCGCTGGTTGCAAATTCAAACACGCTGATTTTTCATCACTGCGACGCGTCCGCGTGGAGCATGCGTTCGCGTCACCTATCGTCAGGACAACTATAGCATATTATCTATGAAATCGAAGCCACGGACGTTAGCTTTTCAGTGCAACTGGAACCGCGTCGTTTGGACCTTTGTAGCTCAAGTTATGACAATTTTAGTGCGAGAGGGTCAGGCTGATAGTTTTGCAGTTTCTTCAACTTCTTGTATTTCTTCCACTTTTGCATGCTTCCTTTCTATCCTCCAAGCCATTCCTACCCTGTAAATCCTGAAATCACTTAACGTACATATCAAGGTATCAAATAGTAATAAGAGAAGGTTAATATTAGCAAATATAAGGCCAAAGAGGCATGTTTTCAATCATAGCACAAAATCAGGAAGGAAATTGTAAAACTATGCATTTTGTATGAACAAGTGTATGAAAGATTGATAAAATCCACTCAATTAAGAACAAGATAAATGGTGCACAAAATTGTGATCTCAGGCAACGGCGCCAGAAACTCTGTACGCACGTCTTAATAAATCGTTTTTCATTCACAACTTCGATACAACTAACCAGCAAGTGCACTGGGTCGTCCAAGTAATAAACCTTACGTGAGGAAGGGTCGATCCCACGGAGATTGTTGGTATGAAGCAAGCTATGGTCACCTTGTAAATCTCAGTCTGGCGGATATAAAATAGTTATGGAGTTTTCGAACATAAATAATAAATAGATAGAAAATAAGGATAGAAACACTTATGTATATCATTGGTGAGAATTTCAGATAAGTGTATAGAGATGCTTTCGTTCCTCTGAACCTCTGCTTTCCTGCTGTCTTCATCCAATCAGTCTTACTCCTTTCCATGGCTGGCTTTATGTAAGGACATCACCGTTGTCAATGGCTACTTTTTATCCTCTCTGGAAAATGATCCGATGCGCTGTCACTGCATGGCTAATCGTCTGGAGGCATCACCGTTGTCAATGGCTACATCCCATCCTCTTGTGAAAATGGTCCAAATGCTCTGTCACACCACGGCTAATCATCTGAGGTTCTCGATCATACTGGAATAGGATTCACCCTCCTTTTGTGTCTGTCACTACGCCCAGCACTCGCGAGTTTGAAGTTCGTCACAGTCATTCAATCCCAGAGTCCTACTCGGAATACCACAGACAAGGTTTAGACTTTCCGGACTCTCATGAATGCCGCCATCAATCTAGCTTATACCACAAAGATTCTGATTAAGAGATCCAAGAGATACTCATTCAATCTAAGGTAGAATGGAAGTGGTTCTCAGGCACGCGTTCATAGGGAATGATGATGATTGTCACATTCATCACATTCAGGTTGAAGTGCAAATGAATATCTTAGAAGCGGAATAAGTTGAATTGTTTCTGGCGTTTAACTCCAGACAGCAGCGTAGAACTGGCGTTCAACGCCCTTTTAAGTCGTCTAAACTCGGCCAAAGTATGGACTATTATATATTTCTGGAAAGCCCTGGATGTCTACTTTCCAACTAAATTGGAAGCGCGTCATTTTGTGTTCTGTAGCTCTAGAAATTCCACTTTGAGTGCAGGGAGGTCAGAATCCAACAGCATCAGCAGTCCTTCTTCAACCTCTGAATTTGATTTTTGCTCAAGTCCCTCAATTTCAGCCAGAAAATATCTGAAATCATAGAAAAACACACAAACTCATAGTAAAGTCCAGAAATGTGAATTTAACATAAAAACTAATGACAACATCCCTAAAAGTAACTAGATTCTACTAAAAGCATACTAAAAACAATGCCAAAAAGCGTATAAATTATCCGCTCATCAATAAACCATAAAACAGTGGTTTATCAAGAGCCTGGCGTGCCACGCCTTCGACCTCAAGTGGCACACCCAGACCTATATGGCCTTCAACTCCTTTCTCTGGAATTTTGTACCAGTGTGCCACGCCATACTGTTCAGGTGGCACGCCCATACATTTGTAGACTTCTCAAGCTTGGCATGCCACGCCCGGTTCCTCAAGTGGCATGCCCAAGTGACTTCTTGGGGCTGGCATGCCACGCCTTCGATACTAAGTGGCACGCCATAGTGGTGGTTCCTCTTGGAGTGATGAGCTGGCATGCCACGCCCCTTAGCTCAAGTGGCATGCCCACAGTAAGTGATGGTTTAGGCATGCCACGCCCAGCCTGGCGTGCGACGCCCCTTTAGTATCCTCCATTGTTACTTCTCTGGAACTTTGTACTAGCGTGGCACGCCCAGGGTCTTTGAAGAACTGAAGATTGATGGTTTAGAAGTTATAGTAAACTCTCGTTGCAAGTATAGTTACTAAACCAAGCAATCAACCTTTCTTACAAAAGTTTTGGTTGTCACAAGTAACAAACCCCTTTAAGATTGATAACCAAAGTATTTAAACCTCGGGTTGTCTTCTCAAGGAATTGCAGGGAAGTATGTTCTTGTTATTGCTTATGAGTCTTATAAATTGGGGGTTTTGAAGTTTGGGCAATGGGCACAGGTATATTTATAAATTAAAGCAATAAAAATAAATAAGAGATTTTATGTAATTAAATTAAAACCCTTGACCCGGAGAAGATTAATCGGAAGTTCTATCCTTGTTGGATTTTTCTCAAGATCAATTGATAATTGAAGGTTGCTTCTACATAGTTATCCTTTACCAAGTAAAGTAAAAGAAAGTCAAGTAAGTTGGAAGTCTACTTCAATTCACAATTTCTAATCCTCTTCCTTGGGAAGGATCAGCGTTAGTGAATAGAGAGCCAGCCAACAATAAATCCAATTACAATTTAACTCTTGAGTAATTCAACTCAAGGGTCTCCAAATATCAATCAACTCCAAAATCAAGTTAGGATCTAACTTAGAACATCAATTAATAACAAACAATAGAAGAAGTGATAAATCTGAAATACCTCAGTTATATTAAATAAAAGGGATAAGTACTTTTTTCGTCCCCAAGGTTTGGGGTCGAAATCAAAATCGTCCCCGACCTTTTTTTCTTATTAAAATCATCCTTAACGTTACAAAACGTTATAAAATCGTCCTTTTCTATTTTTTTGGACCAAATTACCCTTAATTATTAATAAAAATAATATTGGAAAAAATCAAAAGCTGCAAAACACAAAATTGTCATGGAAAAATGTTGCCGCTAACCATGATCAACCATTCAACCGAAATCAAAGAACCTTCTTTGGCAAAAAAAAATCACAAAGAAAAAGTAATCACTTGCAATAGATCCTCATGGAAATTCAAAACCCAGGCACAAGTTTTTTTCCTCAATTGAATCCAAACCAACAATCAAAACCGACTTAAAACCACAAATTTAGCAACAACAATATTCCAATTTCAAATTTTAGCAACAACAATATTTCACAATAAATTTCATCAAAAATTCAAGAATTTCACAAAAAATCCAGGTTACAGAAGAAGAAGAAGAATAAGCGGTGGTGCGGCAAGACGGCAGGGCGCAGGGACAGCTGTAGCTGATGGGTCACTGGTGGTCTGGGCATGATGGAAGGGAGAAGAAGGAATGCCATGGTGGTCTGTGATTCAGTTCTGTGCTTGAGAAGGAGAGGGGCTCGGTTCCGCTGCTCTGAAAGTTCCGTTTCAGTGAAAAGGAGAGCGACCTGGAGGTGATGGGTCTCGCACAGAGCAAAGGAGAACCGGTAGCAATGTGGGTTCTGGGAAGAAGAAGGCTCGGTGGTTCGCTTATGATGGTGGTTTCTGGTTCGAGGAGGTGCAGGGGTGTGCGAGACAGGGGAAGAGAAAAGAAGGAAAGAAAGAGAGGCTCGCTGGCTGTTAGGGTTGTTGGCGTGGTGGAGGTGGTTGACGGGAAGGTGATGGTGGACGATGGCGAGGAAGTGGACAGAGGAGAAGAGAAAAGAGGAGAGGAAGATGAAAAGAGAGAGGAGGGCGGTTGTGGTTCGGGTGGCTTGCAGAGGTTAGGCTGAGGTGGTCGCCGGTGGTGGTTTTGCCATGGCGAAGGTGAGAGGAAGAGGTTGCGGTGCAGTAGGATGGGTTGGACGCAGGGGCGGCGGCGGGTTGAACGCAGGGGCGATGGCGGTGAGGGGGTGAGGGAGTGGGAACTGATGATGATGATGATGATGCGATGTTTAATATTATTTTTAATTTTTATAGTTAAGGGTAATTTGGTCTAAAAAAATAGAAAATGACGATTTTATAATGTTTTGTAACGTTGAGGATGATTTTAATAAAAAAAAAGGTCGGGGACGATTTTGATTTTGACCCCAGACTTTGAGGACGAAAAAAGTACTTATCCCTAAATAAAATATTCAAATCTTAACATGGAAAAGTTCATAAATTAAATTGGAAAATTAAATCAAAGAAACATTGAACCTGTGATTGAAGTTGTAAGTTGAAACAATAAAGTTGAAATCCTAATTCCTTTAAGAGGAATCCTAATCCTAAGAGAGAGGAGAGAACCTCTCTCTCTAAAAACTACATCTAAATCTTAAAATTGTGTATTGTGAGCTTGTTATTATGAATGGATGCATTTCCCCACTTTATAGCCTCTAATCTGTGCTTTCTGGGCCGAAAACTAGGTCCGAAATACCCCAGAAATTGCTGGTTGCGAAATCTGCCACGCTGATTTTTTGTCACTGCGATGCGTCCACGTGGAGCACGCGTTCGCGTCGCCTAGCATCAGGGCAACTATGGCATATTATATATTAAATCGAAGCCCCGGACATTAGCTTTCCAACGCAACTGGAACCGCGTCATTTGGACCTCTGTAGCTAAAGTTATAGCCGTTTGAGTACAAAGAGGTCAGGCTGGACAGCTTAGCAATTTCTCCAACTTCTTGTATTCCTTCCACTTTTGTATGCTTCCTTTCCATCCTCTGAGCCATTCCTGCCCTGTAATCTCTGAAATCACTTAACACACATATCAAGGCATCTAATGGTAATAAGAGAGGATTAAACATAGGGAACTTAAAGCCAAAGAAGCATGTTTTCAATCAAAGCACATAATTAGGAAGGCAAATGTAAAAGCATGCAAATAGTATGAATAAGTGGGTAAAGAGTTGATAAAAACCACTCAATTGAGCACAAGATAAACCATAAAATAGTGGTTTATCAGTCTCGCGTGCCATGCCCTTTTGAATGCTTGAGAATTCTCCTCTGGAATTTAGTACTGGCGTGCCACGCCCAGCTCCTGGCGTGGCACGCTAGTTTATTTTTGTGGCACTTGCTCTAAGTGGCACGCCTTTTTTACATGCCCAGCTTCTTTGTTGCTTTCTTCCCATTTTTTATGTCTTTTTCACCTGAAATTCAGCACAACTCATCTCAAAGTAATGTACCATAATATTCATCAAATAATGCATGAATTGCAATGATCAAATGAGATTTATGCTCTTTTATGGTCCTCTTTGTGCAAGAAAGAAGGGTAGATGATGCAAGTCATCATCTTGTTTCTTATTCCAAAAATCCCAAAATATACATGTCCATAACCAATAACAAGAACACTACCCTGAAATTTCTTTGAGAGACGACCCGAGGTTTAAATACTTCGGTTAGGTGTTTGTACTTGTGACAAACAAATTTTTTTACGAAAACATTATTGTTGGTCTAGAAACTATACTTGCAACGAGATTTCATTAGTGAAATTCTAAAACATCAACAATTCATTCATCAATCACAGCTCAACTAGCAGCTTTAACCAAGCAAATGGAGAAGAATCAAGTCTCAGCTGTCCATGCCCAAGAACCTCCACAAGAGGAAGGGAACCCAATAATTGCAGGAGAACGGGAGCAAGCTAACTATGTGAATAATTCCTTTAGACCACCATACAACTCAAGAGGAAGGAACCACCCAAACTTTGGGTGGGGGAACCAGCAGAACCATAACCAAGAATACAAGCCTTACCACTCTAACCAACACAATAACCGCAACCCCAACCACCAATTAAGCAGCAACAGACCCTACCACAACCCACAAAATGCACCCTACTATTCCACCCAATAACAATACAACAACCACCCTCAAGATACTTTACCCTCATTTACACAACCATGTGATCTCAGCAGCAATCTTGCAAGATTAGAAGCTGCCATGGCACAACTAACAGGGACTATCTCCACAATGTCAGAGAGACAAATACAAGCTGACAGGAAGATGGATGCAATCCAAGAAGAGGCCAGATCTAACATAAGGAATCAAGGTACAGCAATCTCAAAATTGGAAGCACAACTAGGAAACTTGTCCAAGTAAATACCAATGCCCACACGCACTTTTCCTAGGGACACCATGATCAACCCAAGAGGGGAATGCAAAGCTATCACCCTAAGAAGCGGGAAGGTTGTGGAAGTAGCAGGCCCAAGCCAAGACATACAAGAAAAGAAAGCTACAACTGAATCCGAAATCAAGGAGAAGGAAGAGACACCTGCACCTACCCCACCAAAGCAAGTTCTAAAGCCTTATATGCCATGAGCACCATATCTACAAAGGCTGAGAAAAGATGGGAAGGACAGCTAGTTCTCTAGGTTTCTCGAGATCTTTAAGAAGCTCCAAATCAACATCCCTTTTGCTGAAGCATTAGAGCAAATGCCGCTATATGCCAAATTCTTGAAGGAGCTCATGACAAGGAAGAGGAATTGGGGAGAAAAAGAGACTGTAGTGCTCACTTAGGAGTGCAGTGCCATAATACAAAAGAAGCTCCCCCAGAAATTGAAAGACCCTGGGAGCTTCCAAATCCCATGTATCATTGGGGATATAAGCATTGAGAAAGCACTATGTGATCTAGGAGCCATCATCAACCTCATGTTCTTGGCAATGATGAAAAGGATGAGGATTGAAGAAGCAAAACCTACAAGAATGGCTTTGCAATTAACTGATAAAACTTTCAAATTTTCCCATGGTATTTATGGAAGATTTGTTAGTAAAAGTGAGAGAGTTCATTGACGAGAGGAACTTTTGCGTGGTCTAGAAAATTGCGGATAAATCCTCGTTGCAAGTATAGTTTCTAAACCTTCAAAAATCCCTTCGTACAAACGTTTTGGTTGTCACAAGTAACAAACCCCTAAATAAATTGTTAACCGAAGTATTCAAACCTCGGGTCATCTTCTCAAGAAACTACAGGGAAGTATGTTCTTATTATTGGTTATGGAGATTGTAAATTCGGGGTTTCAAGAATGAGGAACAATATGACAAATAATTTAAATAGCAATTAAAATAAATAAATACTGTAAAGCAAACTTTTGGCAAGGGATGTGAAATTGGAAGTCCAAATTAGTTACCCTTCTCAATAATAAAGAAGATTGAATCTTAATTCCACTTAGTTAACCTTTGCTAAAGCAAAGGAAAGTCAAGGGATTAATTAGTTTGACCTTCGAATCCTATTTATTTCCTAAGAAAAGACTGGGATTATTGAAAGTCAATTCAATTAGCAAAGATAACAGTTATCAATTATGTTGAGCTAAGATAACTCCTGAGTTACTGATTTCTTAACCAAGACCAAAAGGGAAAAAGTAAATTTGCTGGAACAAAAATGTCTTCAGATTGAAAGCAATGGTGACATAAATAAAAGAAAGCAATAATAAATTGAAATACCTCAAATAACATTAATTCAAATAATCTGGAACATAGAAGAATTCATAAATTAAATGGCAAAAGTAATAATCAACTAAAGTAATGGAATGAATAAAAGTGAAAGGGAAGCTTAAAGTAAAGGAACATTAAACCTGGGATCGAGAGTCACTCCTAAAATTAAGAGAAATCCTAAATCCTAAGAGAGAGAGGAGAGAACCTCTCTCAAAACTAAATCTAAATAATGAGAAGTAACTAAATTGGCGAGCTCCCTTGAGAGAACCTCTCCCTCAAAACTACATCTAAATCATGAAAAATAACTAATTGGAGGACTCTCTTTGAATGGATGCATTTCCTCACTTCATAACCTCTGGTCTATGCCTTCTGGACTTGGATTTGGGCTAAAAAGGGCTTCAGAAATCGCTGGGAGCATTTTCTGCAATTTCTAGTGCGTGGCTTCTGTCACGCGTCCGCGTGGGTCACGCGGTCGCGTCATTCAGAGCTTTTCTTGTCACGCGGTCGCGTCAGTCATGCGGCCGCGTCATATGTGTTTTGCTTAAGGCGTGCAGTCGCGCCAGTCATGCGGCCGCGTCGCTGTTGATTCGCGCTTGGCATGCGCTCGCGTCGCCCATGCGATCGCGTGGATGCCAGTTTCTCCAAAAACTCTGTTTTGTGCTTTCCTTCCATTTTTGTATGTTTTCTTTCCATCCTTTAAGTCATTCCTGCCTTAGAAGATCTGAAACTACTCAACACACTAATCATGGCATCGAATGATAATAAGGGTAATTAAAATAATTAATTTTTTAAGCATATGAAACATGTTTCTCACATACATCACATAATAAGGAAGGAGAAGTAAAATCATGCAATTTATATGAATAAGTGGGTGAAGGATTGAATAAATCACTCAATTTAAGCACAAAATATATCATAAAATATGGGTTTATCATTCATCTTCCTAGCTGATTTTGTTGTGCTTGATATGGAAGAAGAAGCCAACACATCAATCATCTTAGGAAGGCCATTCCTAGCTACTGCTGGGGCCATAATTGACGTTCAAAAAAGGGAGCTAGTCTTAAGACTACATGAAGAAAAGATGGTCTTCAATGTCTTCAAGGCAATGAACTACCCCAAGGAAGCCATCGATGAATGCATGATGGTGAATACAATTGAAAATCTGGTTCAAGGAGTCCTAGAAGAAGAACAATGTGAAGAAATCAAATACCGAGATCAATAAGCCTCATGTGGTGAGCTACCACTGGAGACTATGGATGAACCAATGATGATGGACAAGACAAGCAAGATGTTATTAGAGGCACCAAAGTTGGAACTATAAACTCTGCCTTTATGTTTGAAATATGCTTACTTGGGTGACAACAACACATACCCAGTGATCATCAACTCAAGCTTGATTGAGGAACAAGAAGAGGAGCTAATCCAAGTGCTTCAATGTGCATGCACAAAATGCTACTTGAGGAAGGTGCAAAGCCCTCAAAACAGCAATAGAGAAGGCTAAACCCAACAATGAATGAAGTTGTCCAAAAAGAGGTGTTGAAACTATGGCAAGCAGGGGTGATTTACCCTATCTCAGACAGCCCTTGGGTGAGCCCTGTCCAAGTGGTTCCTAAGAAGGGAGGGATCACTATTATACCAAATGAGAGGAATAAATTGATACCAACCAGAACAATGACCGGATGGTGCATGTGCATTGACTATAGAAAGCTTAATGAAGCCACCCGAAAAGACCACTTCCCCCTGCCTTTCATGGACCAGATGCTCGAAAGACTCGTAGGACATGAATATTACTGCTTCTTGGATGGTTACTCTGGCTACAACCAAATAGTTGTAGACCCTAAAGATCAAGAGAAAACCTCCTTTACATGTCCCTATGGAGTCTTTGCTTATAGGAGAATGCCCTTTGGATTGTGCAATGCACCTGCAACATTCCAAAGGTGCATACTCTCCATCTTTTCAGACATGATTGAAAAGTTCATTGAGGTCTTCATGGATGACTTCTCTGTGTTTGGAGATTCATATTCTAATTGCTTGCATCATCTTGCTCTGGTGCTAAAGAGATGCCAAGAAACCAACCTGGTTTTGAACTGGGAGAAGTGCCACTTTATGATAACTGAAGGGGTGGTTCTTCGTCATAAGATCTCTAAAAGGGTATAGAATTAGACAAGGCAAAGGTGGAAGTAATTTAGAAGTTGCCTCCACCTTGCAACGTCAAAGCAATCAGAAGCTTTTTAGGGCATGCTGGATTCTATAGGAGGTTTATTAAAGATTTTTCAAAGATTGCTAAGCCTCTCAGCAACCTACTTGTCTCAAATACACCCTTTGTTTTTTTATAGAGAGTGTATGTTAGCCTTTGATGAGCTTAAAAATAGACTTTCCTCTGCACCTATTATAGCACCACCTAGCTAGGATCTACCCTTTGAATTAATGTGTGATGCATCTGATTTTGGTGTTGGTACTGTTCTGGGACAGAGGAAAGATAAGCTAGTACATGTTATTTACTATGCTAGCAAAGTTCTGAATGAGAATCAAAGGAATTACATAACCACAGAGAAGGAACTTTTAGCCATAGTCTTTGCTTTTGACAAGTTTAGATCATATCTTATTGGCTCTAAAGTTACTATTTTCACTGATCATACAGCCCTCAAATATTTGTTGACCAAGCAAGAATCCAAGCCTAGGTTGATAAGGTGGGTCTTGCTACTTCAATAGTTCAACATAGAGATTAAAGATCAAAGTGGAACAGAGAACAAGGTGGCTGACCATCTATCAAGAATCCCACATGAAGAGGATGAAGCACAACAACTTGAAGTGAATGAAAGCTTCCCTGATGAGCAGTTGATAATGATTCAAGAGAGCCCTTGGTTTGCTGATATAGCCAACTTCAAGGGTATTGGGGAGTTGCCTACCAACGTCAACAAGTACATGAGGAGGAAACTAATCAATGATGCTAAATACTACATTTGGGATGAACCCTACTTGTTTAAAAAGGGTGTTGATGGAATCTTGAGTAGGTGTATTTCACATGAGGAAGGGCAAGAAGTGTTGTGGCAATGCCATGGATCCACATATGGAGGCCATTTTAGTGGCGAGAGAACCGCAGCCAAGGTGCTGCAATGTGGGTTCTTTTGGCCAACAATATTCAAGGATGCAAGGGAATTGGTGTCAAGATGCAATAAGTGCCAAAGGGCTGGCAACTTACCCAAGAAAAATGAAATCCCACAAAGGTTTATCATGGAGCTGGAGTTGTTTGATGTGTGGGGGATTGACTTTATGGGGCCATTCCCATCCTCCTACTCAAAAAACTATATATTGGTGGCTGTAGATTACGTGTCAAAGTGGGTAGAAGCCATAGCTCCATCAACAAATGACAACAAGGTTGTGATAAGCTTCTTAAGGAAGAACATCTTCAGCCGATTTGGAGTTCCTAGAGCCCTCATTAGTGAAAGGGGGACACATTTCTGCAATAAGCAACTTGAAGCACTCCTGCTGGAATATGGAGTAAAGCATAGAGTAACAACCCCCTACCATCCACAGACCAACAGGCAGGCTGAGATTTTAAATAGAGAACTCAAAAGAATCCTTGAAAGGACTATTGGTAACTCAAGAAAGGAATGGTCCAAAAGGCTGGATGATGCACTATGGGCCTATAGGACAGCCTTCAAAACACCTATTGGTATGTCTCCATACCAACTAGTGTTTAGGATGGCTTGTCACCTACCAGTAGAGCTTTAACACAGAGCATTCTGGGCTCTAAAGATGCTGAACTTTGATAATCAAGCTGCTAAGGAAAGGAGGCTACTACAACTCAATGAGCTGGAGGAATTCACCAGATCATTCAGGAATCAAGCTTATGAAAATACTAAGATTTACAAGGAAAACACAAAGAAATGGCTTGATAAAAAACTAGCAAGAAGAGAGTTTGTAGAATGTTAAAAGGTGCTGCTATACAACTCAAGGCTCAAGTTCTTCCCAGTGAAACTAAAGTCAAGGTGGTCTGGACCCTTCACAATCCTCAAGGTGTCTCCCTATGGTCATGTGGAGCTTATGGAGGACAAGACACAAAGGACCTTCGCTGTCAATGGCCACAGGCTAAAACACTACTTGGGGGACTCTTTGGAAGAGCAGAGAGTGAGCTACAACCTCAACTAAAGAAGGAAGAATGTCAAGCTATTGACATTAAAGAAGCGCTGGTTGGGAGGCACCCCAACATTCATATCCTTTTGATTTCTTGCTTTCTAGAAGTAGTTTAAAATTGCTGGTTTAGGTAGTTTAAGTTCCAATTAATCTTTTCAATTTTCTGCCTTTCCATAAATAGTTTGTGGTAGCTTAGAAAGTTTAAAGTTTAAAGTGTTTGATAGTTAGTACATTTTTCTGGAAGTGCAAGGTTGTTGGGTTCACTCATTGATATTGATTGAATTGGGCTGAGAACCTAGCTAAAGAGCTAAGTTTGGTGTGGCCACTAACCCACTTAATTTAGGCTTACAACCATCTGAATGAATTAATTTTGAAAGTAAGCCCAGAAATTAAGTTTGGTGTGGCCACCACCATATGAAGCTCACACAGCAAGACCAACATGATTCAAAATTGAAAGCATTTAGTAAATTGGTTAGGCATATAAAGACACTTTAATGTGTTCGGAAGGAGTTAGAAAAAGAAAGAATGTGAAAGAAGTGTATTTATTTTATCCTTATTGTTCATGCCCTGGGTCGAATTGTATGACCCGGGCTGATTGATGACCAGTCGACCAACCTCTTCAGGTCAGGATTATCCGAACTCTTCTTAAAGAGTTCGGCCAAATCACCAGGAGAAGCCCAAAAAGGGCCCAAACAATGGAACACAGCCCAATCTAAAGGCAGCCGAAGCCTAGAAAGATAAGGCGGTCACCCTAAGAAGATAAAGATGACTTCACTCAAAGATAAGATAAGATAACTATTTTATCTCCATAAAGGTCACTCCACACCATTATAAATACGCTGGAGCACCCAGGTATAACTCATACTCTGATTCTACTAAAAACCTGCTCAATACCCTTGCTAACTTAAGCATCGGAGTCCCTTGTAGGTACTACCACCCTCTGGTGACGAAGGATCAGCACCACCACTAGGCCCAACAAGTCGGACACAACAGCTCCGACCAGTACAAGAGATATTGTCCGAGATCGACCTACAGTTTCAGGTAACCCTCAGAACATTGGCGCCGTTGCCGGGGAACCTGGAAGTCATCCCATCATCATGGCGGACAACCTTGACAATGACAACAATTTTGATTTAGAGAACAGAACGCCACATAAGAATGCGGACATCACACCAAATGATACTTCCCAGCCTAACATAGACAAGAATTCACCAAGCGGCCGAAATATGGAGGCACTTCAAGCTCAACAAGATCGTCTCAAACAGCTCAAAAAAGAGGCTGAGCATCAACGGGAAGCCGAGAGGGACCTACGAAGGGAAACTAGGTGACGCCGAGAGTTAGAGGACAAGCTCCTAAAGCTTGAAGCCGATCTCAAAACCAAGACTACCCTATCCAGTCATGAAGATAGTCCCCACAAGGATCAAGACCCATTCACCAAAGAGATCATGAAAGCCAAAGTCCCAAAGGACTTCAAAGCTCCCGACATGACCCCGTACGATGGCACATCAGATCCAAGCCATCATCTCCACAATTTTAGAAGCAGAATGTATCTCACCGATGCCTCGGATTCTTTTTGATGCAAAGCCTTCCCAACAACACTAACAAAGACAGCAATTAAGTGGTTCGACATTTTGCCTCCCAGATCCATCATAAGTTTTGATGACCTGGCCAAGAAATTTCTTGCCCGATTTTCCATCCAGAAAGACAAAGCCAAACACGCTCCAAGCCTATTAGAAATCAAGCAAGGAGATCGGGAGAGTCTTCGTAGCTACATAGAGAGGTTCAACAAAGCATACCTGGACATACAAAGCCTACCAACGGAAGCAGCCATTATGGATCTCATCAATGGCCTGCGAGAAGGACCTTTTAGTCACTCCATATCAAAGAAATATCCAACATCTCTGAATGAAGTGCAGGAACGAGCTGAGAAGTACATCAATATGGAGGAAAACTCTCGGCTGGGAGAGGCCTCAAAATCTGGATTCTCCTACTCCTTCCAGGATAAGGATAAAGAATCTAAGAAAAAAGAAGATCAACACGGTGAGAAGCATAAAAAATACAACAACTATACCCCCTCTCCGGGTGTCTCTTGTGGATGTTTACCGAGAAGTATGTCATACTGAAAAGATACCACCACCTCGTCCACTCAAAAGCAAGAAAGGAGAAGAAAATTGGACAAAATACTGTGACTATCACCGAATCTACGGATATCCTACCAATGAGTGCTTCGACTTGAAAAATGTTATTGAGAAATTGGCAAGAGAAGGACGACTAGATCGGTATTTAGCCAGCAAGTCGGATGAGCCTCGAAAAAGCAGAAGGGACGAAGAGGTCGGACAAAGAGAACGACCACCTCACACCCCAGGGAGACACGTTCACATGATAAACGGAGGATTCACAGCAAGGGGATCTCAAAATCATCCTGGAAAAAGCACCTCAAAGAAATATATCATGTCGAGGGAGGAGAAGGATCACCCAACCTCCCTACTATTACTTTCACCCAAGAAGATGCGGCAGGCATCATCCCGGGATATGATGATCCTATGGTCATCACTATCATATTGGCCAATGCAAACCTCCACCGCACACAGGTGGACCAAGAAAGCTCGGTGGATATCTTGTTAAATGAACCTTCGATAAACTCGACCTGCAGGAGAAAGAACTTAGAGCATATCCGAACAGCTTGTTTGGACTAAGAGACACTCCAATCCAACCGCTTGGATACATCTCACTACACACAACCTTTGGAAAAGGAACCCGGTCAAGAACACTCAACATAGACTACATTGTAGTCAACGTAAGCTCAGCCTACAACGCCCTGATTAGTCGGGCAACATTGAATCAGCTCAGAGCAGTAGTTTCAACTCCACATCTATGCATGAAATTTCCAACTCTAGAAGGGATTGCTACGATAAAAGGAGATCAGAAAATAGCGCGACGCTGTTACAATTAAAGTCTGAACCTCAGAGGCAAAGGGGAAGAAATCCACACCATCGAACTCGGCGAAGTTCGAGGTTGGGAAGAACTTTGCCCACAACCTGAGGGCGAAATCGCAGAAGTCTAGATCGGAGACACCCCGGACAAAACAACAAATATTGGGGCAACCCTAAAGAAAGAGATAAAGGAGCCCTTGATACAGTTCCTAAGGGATAATGTTGACCTCTTTGCATGGAAGGCCGCAGAAATGCCGGGTATAGACCCCAGGCTAATGTGCCATAAACTGGCAATATAACCAGGATCCCGGCCAGTACAGCAGAAGCGTAGGAAGCTCGGACCGGAAAGATCCCAAGCCGTAGAAGAACAGGTACAAGCTCTACTGGAGGCAGGATTCGTAAGAGAAGTCAAGTACCCCCTATGGCTAGCCAATGTTGTCTTGGTGAAAAAATCAAATGGAAAATGGCGGATGTGCACTGATTACACTGACCTCAATAAAGCTTGCCCAAAAGATCCCTATCCACTCCCAAATATCCACTCTATTCACTCGAGTGTATAGGGTTCGTCACTCAATCCTCTCCTAATAATGCTTTCCAAGATTTGTCCTTCATCTAAAAATCAATAATTACTTAATTCATGCTTATAAGTATCATGAGGTCTTATTCATGGGTTGTAATGGGGCTAGGGTGAAGGTATGGATGTATATGGTCAAGTGAGCTTGAAGATTTGAGTCCTTGATTAACTTAAGATCCCACTAGACACATAGAACAACCTATACAATTATAACACATTACCTAGCTACCCATGGGTTTCACTTTTTGCATACATATGCATTCTTTTCAATTTACATCCCACATGCATTGTTATTATTACTCTGCCTTGGGGCATTTTTGTCCCCTTTCATTGGTTTTTCTTTTTTTTTTTGGATCCCCTTTTACTTGGGGTTTCATGTACAAAAGTTCCAATGCATATGGCTCAATCATTCAATACATGAGTATGTTTCCAAATCCTAGAATTTTCAATTACAACTACAATTCACCTCTTTACATCTACCCAAATTCCCAAGTACACCCTCCCATTTGAATGACGCACACCCTAACTTACCTAAGCTAATCAAGGGTCCAAATCTAGGGACATTAATTGTTTTTCACTTAGGGTTGTTGATGTGTTCTTTTTAAGAACAAAGAGGGTTTATCATAGGATCAAAACTGGTTAGCAATGGTAGATAAAAGGGTTAAGGCCGTTTGTGAAAAGTGAACTATCGAAATGATGGCCTCAATCATGTAAATGCATTCATACACAAAGTAATGGACATATAGAATTAGACAAAGCAAGGATTACAATCATAGAGAGAGAATAATGCACACAAGAATGAAAATTAATGGTTAGAAGATATAACCACACAATAGGCTCAAAACGTACATGCTTGTGTTCTTAGCTCAATCACTATGTTCCAAAATACATTCTTGAAGAAATTTTGTTGCAAAATATTTTTTTTTTCTATATGAACTAACGATCATGCAAGGGGTATTTACAAGCAAAACTAACTACACATGCAATGTACTAACTACTAAGCAAAAGATAAATCCATGGGTGTTGAAAGGAAGAGATTGTTACCCATGGAGATCGGTCGAACGACCTCCCCACACTTAGAATTTAGCACGACCCTCCGTGCTACCAATAACGCGCAAAGGACGGTCGGGACCGGAACTTTCACTATCCCCTCCATCAGAGCTCCCATCACTTGGGTTTGAGCTGGATGTGAATATTTTGGATTCCTCCATGCTAGGGGTAACACAACACAGAAGCTTCTTGATGTAAGTGTACCGGCGTCGTTGCGTCGCTCATATCTATCAATCTTCCGGTGTAGATCTTCTATCCTTTGATGTGTGGATCTTTTTCGTGGTGGTGATGATGAGGTGGAAGGAATAGTAGATGTAAGGGCTATGTCAAGGCTTGGGTTATTCATGGGGAGATTTAAATATTTTCCGCTTGGGGCTACATCACCCTTGGCTGGAATTATAGCCTTTGTATCCATGTCTTCCCAAGGGACACCCGCAACAGCAACTAAATCAGATACCAATGCTGGAAATGGCAAATTACCCCGGGCGTGGACTTGTCCCATCGCTTACTTGACAAGAAGTGGAATGTTCACCGGTCTTTCCGTGAGAATACACCAAACAAGCAAAGCGAGATCCGCCGTGAAGGACGACTTGTGAGTGCTAGGTAGCACATAGTGAGATAGGATCTGGGCCCAAGCTCTAGCTTCTATAGTGAGGAAACGAGCGTCAATGCACTTGGGCCTCATCCGGAGTCGACCATGGGTCTAAAATGCCTCTGGTTCAGCAATGACTCCGAGGATCGAGTCCCAATCAAATCCAAACTTTTCTCACTGACTTAAGACATCTTGGTAGCCATCCATGTCACTTGATACCGGTAAAACATTAAGCACTTGCTAAATAGCCTCTTCTGAAACGGATACTTGCTTCCGGCGCACGTATACTGATTGAAGAAAGGGAAGATGGTAGTTAGTATAGAATTCTACCACCCATGAGAGGTTGACCTCTTGTGGTTTTCTCAAAAGAAACTCCCATCCTCGCCGTTTAATGCGGGGTAAAATATAAGGAGCAACCTTGTCCGGCGGAGCGAGTAGATATTCAGCATGATAGTTCCTCTCAACCATGGCGAGGAACACAGGTTCACAGAAGCGGTTGGGGAATCTTGATGGATCCTTTGTCAGTTTGCTCTTCTCGTTCTAATCAATAGGAGCGGATGCCTTCGCTTTCTTAGATTGGGGTTTGGCTCCTAATGAAGAGTGCGCCTTAGAGTTTGACCTTTGGGGTGCCCTCTTTGCAGCCGGTTTTCTTGAAGCTTTCTCCTTGCCTCTCTTGGTGGCCATCCTGAAAAAGGAAGAGAAAAAGGAAAGGTAGTGCCCAAAAGAGATATTGCAAGAAAGTAATCATAGAGACATGGGTCACAACACTTGGCATGGGATGCAAGAGAGAGTAAAGCATGCAATATGGCATGAGAAGAATAAGAGAAAAGCTCAAAATGGAACATCAATCATCACATAACATCACTTACATGACAAAGACAATAAGAGACAACAAGAAGATCTATAAAAGCAAATTAAAACTCAAATTCAACATCCATGGAAAAACAAGGAGAAGGAAAAGTAAGCAAACAAAAAAGCAAGTAGTATAATCATGTAACTAAAAGAGAAAACAAGTAAATCAACAAGAAAAATCTAAGTAGAAAAAGAGATTATGCAAAGAAAGTAATAGATGAGATATGGAAGAAGTAGAACCTTGAAAAGGAGGAAAGAAGAAAGTGAAGTTCTCTTCTTGTGAGAATGAGAAGGAAATAGAAGAGATGTAGGGCCACCGGAAGTGGACGTGGTTGATTGTGGAAGAAGAAGAAGAGAAGAGAGATGATGGAGAAGGAAGAAGAAAGAAATAAGAAAGAGAGTGGGAGAGAGAGGCAGAACAGGGCACGCCCGATTTAAAACTGGTTTGCGCTACCGGCGCGCGCACGGTGAGCTGGCGCGTCGGTGAAGGTCGGGTAATTTGTACTAGAGTTGGTATGTAGCACAAGCGCGCGGACGCGTACAGTGCACGGACGCGTCCCTGAGTAGATTGGCAACCGGCGCAGATGTGCGCAATGCGTGGACGCGTTGGTGTGGGCATAGGTTAGGCACAAGTGTGGAACAACTCTCTGGTTTTTTGCACCAGGGAGTTTAGGTAGCACCATCGGTGCGCGCGCGCACAGTGTGCTTGCGCGTCGATGGCCAAAATTGCAATGGCGCGCACAGCACGTATGCTGACGCGTGGGTGCCTAGCACGAAATGGGCACAAAGTGGGCATGAGTATCGGGTGTTTGGCCCAAGAGTAAGAAATACACCTTCCGCGTGCGCGCGCGCAGTGCGCTCGTGCGCGGATGCCTTTTTTCCTTGCTTTTGCTTTTTTTTATACAACATAGGGAAAAGCTATTCTAACACATTATTGGTAGGTGTTCAAGCTAGTAGACAAGGAAACACATATAAATTCATACACCGTTCAAGACAAAGCATTTTCTCTAACTTTAATAATTCATCCATTACCAAAATGATGAAAACTATATGCACATCCTATCTATTCAACAAGAACAATAAAACTAACAATCTTATGCAATCAACAACATCTAGAAGTCACAAAATTCACAAGAATCTAAAGCTAAAAACAAGATGATATACACAAGGAAGATCTTACCATGGTGGGGTGCAAGAAAAGTAGACATCACCAAATGAAAGAATTAAAGAAAACCCATAACTAGCAGAAGCAAGAAATCAATAATAGCAATCAAGATCAACATAAAAGAAACATGGAAACATAAAATTGCATTAAAAGGAAATTAGATCCAACAATGGTTCATCAACATAAAAGTAACAAAATAAGGGAAATGAACAAGAGGAACTAAGAAGATTAAGATGTACCAACAAGAAATTAAAAGGGAAGACTAAATCAAAACAAGAATTGAAAATTGGGTTTAAGAAAATTAAACTTAAACAACCCTAAATTCTAGAGAGAAGGGAGAGCTTCTCTCTCTAGAATTCTACCCTAAAACATGATGAAAACTAAACTATGACTACTTGGTTCATTCTCCCCTCAATCCTTGTGTTCAATAGCATCAGAATGAGTTGGATTGGGCCCAAAATGCTTCAGAAATTTCCCCCAATGAGTTGCTTAAAGTGGACCCATGTTGATCCATCAGTGCGCACGCGTATAGTGCATGTGCGCGTCCTTAAATGCAAAGCAACTATGGCAAATTTTATATCATTTTGAATCCCGGATTTTATCTTTCCAACGCAACTAGAACCGCCTCATTTGGACCTCTGAAGCTCAAGTTATGATCGATTGCGTACGAAGAGGTCAGGCTTGGCAGCTTTGCGGTTCCTTCATTTCTTCATGAGTTCTCCTACTTTGCATGCTTTTCTCCTCACTTCTTCCATCCAATACTTGCCTTCTAAAACTGAAATCACTCAACAAACATATCAAGGCATCAAATGGAATTAAAGTGAGTTAAATTTAGCTATTTTAAGGCCTAAAAAGCATGTTTTCACACTTAAGCACAAATTTAGGGAGAATTACAAAACCATGTTATTTCATTAAATAAATGTGAGAAAAGTTGATAAAACCACCCAAATTAAGCACAAGATAAACCACAAAATCGGGGTTTATCAAATCTCTCCACACTTAAACCAAGCATGTCCTCATGCTAAGAATAAAGAAGGACAAGAAAAGGGGTATGAACATTTATTCAATGCAAATAAACTATATGCACCTATCTATATGAATGCAACTAAATGCACAATGACTCTACCTACTTGGTTAAAAGTAAATCATTCTCCAAGAACATATATAAGCAAGTAGGGCAAAGGTCATATGACAACTCAAACTCTACCACTTCAAATATCAAAATGAAGTCCAAATAGACTTGCAAGAAGAACGCTCATGAAAGCCAGGAACAAGGAATTGAGCATCGAACCCTCACCGGAAGCGTATCCGCTCTAGTCGCTCAAGTGTATAGGGTCGATCCACTCAATTCTCTTCTAATCATACTTTCCATGATTTATTTTTCATCTAACAATCAATAATTATTCAATGCATGCATACATTCATCATGAGGACTTATTCATAGGTTGTAATGGGGCTAGGGTAAAGGTAGGGATGTATATGGTCAAGTGATTAGGTTGATTAGTCTAAGCTCTCACCTAACACATATAACAACCTATACAATTCTAATACACAACCTAGCTACCCATGATTCCCACTTTTTTTCACATACTCATGCATTCTCCTTAATTAACATTCCATATGTATTGATTTTTATTGAACTTTTCTTTGGGACATTTTTGTCCCCTTTTTATTTCTTTTTCTATTTTTTTCTATATATTTTTTCTTATATATATGTTCTTTTTCTCTTTCTTTATCATTTTTTTCTAAAGTATATACAAATGTATCAATGCATATATGGTTTTACATATGGTCCATGAATATGTACCCAATTCCCAATATTTTTAACAGAAATAAGAATTACACTTTTACCTCAACTAATGTCCCAAGTTCCCCATACCCAAATGATACACACCCTCACTAGCCTAAGCTAATCAAAGATCTAAATTAAGGACATTTATTATTTTTCGCTTAAGGGTAGTGATGTGCTACAATTAAGAACAAAAGGATTAAATAGGCTCAAAATTGGCTAACAATGGTTGATAAAAGGTAGGCCGTTTGGGTAAGTGAGCTATATGAAATGATGGCCTCAATCATATAAATGCATGTATACATGGAACAATGGACATAAAGAATCAAACAAATCAAAGATCGCAGTCATAGAAAGAGAATAATGCACACAAGAATGAAAAATAAGTGGTTATAAGATGTAACAACACAATTGGGCTCAAAACTCACATGATTGTGTTCTTAACTCAAAAACCATGTTCCAAAATAAATTCTTCAAGCATGTTCAACAAGAAAAAATTTTTCCAATTGGTAGGGTGCCCTAAAAAATGTTTCTTGGAAAAGAAATCATCACCCTAACCAAGTAGTCCTAACATAAAAAGAAGTGGTAAAGTATGTACAAATTTTAACTAACATGCAACCTATCATGCAATGCAACAACTAACTAACAAAGACAAAAATTAAGAATTGGTGTTGAAAAAGGGAATTGTTACCCATGGAGATCGGTCGGACGACCTCCTCACACTTAGAAATTTGCACTGTCCTCGGTGCATGCAAAGAAGAGTAAAGTGGACGAGTTGCTACAATTGATGAGTTTCTTCAAAGGGTTGTGCGGGTGAACTTGTTTATTGCCCCATTTAAAAGCTTTTATATTTCTTTCCTTCTTGGTGGCCAACCTCAAAGGAGAGAAGAAGAAAGAAAATTAAGCCTACAACAAAGATATGAAAGCAATTAGAACATAGGCAGGGGCTAATGCTAAATAAAAGTAGGGTTCTCAAATACATGGTAGCTACAACATGTGAGTGAGAAAACAATATAAGCTAAGGCATATTAACTAACACTTGATGCAAGAGTAAAGTCAAGGCATGAACAACACTCAAAAGCATCAAGTTCAAGTAGAAAGAGTGGGTCATGAAAGGCATGCAAGTTCATATCAATGCACAAAGAATATAAGAGTCATATAAGATTAAGCATTGATTTAAAAGTTTCATCACCCAACAATATCAAACAAGTCAAGAAGAACCAAGATTAACCAAGAAATTCTCAACAATTGAGTAAGAGAATTCAACACCATTATTCAAATAAGAAGCTCAAAAAAAAGAAGGTAAAAACAAGCTATAAAAACAAAATGAAAATGCAAAGAATAAAAGTATGCAAATGCAATGGACAAAAGAAAATGGAGGATGAGAAAAAAATCTTTTTTTTTTGTGACGCGAACGCGTCATGCACACGTGCGCGTGGGTGGGCAGGCGGGACAAGCGACGCATACGCGCATAGCACGCATACGCATGGATGTAAAGATGGCGACCGACGCGTATGCGTCATGCACGCTTGCGCGTGGGTCGCATGAACAGAATAGGCACAAACTGGGCATAACTCTCTGGTTTTAGTACCAGGAGTTGTGAAACCATGCCAAAGCGCGTGCGCACAGCGCTCTTGGGCGTCGATGCTCGCTTTTTTTTTTTTCAAAAACAGGGCACTCTCCTAATCTACAAGCATTCTAATATAACCAAAATTAAATTCAACAACAGATATTTTTAGTTTTTGAAAAATTTTCAAATACACTAAAAACAAAACTTATACTACAAGCAAAATACAATTCAACAACAACTAAACTAATCAAAACAAACTAACAAACAGCCAATCAATCAAAGCAAAATGTATAAGAGTATAGAAAATAACAAAAACTACCTATAATGGCAACTTAAATCACTTATTAACCAAATCTAAAAGAGAGTGGAAAGAGTTTACCATGGTGGGGGGAACAAAGAAGTGCCAACGTTAGTGACACTCACCTTTGTCACTAACGTTGGACCAAGCCACTATGAGCCACGTTAGTTGCCACGTTAACTACATTAACGTGGAAGCTAACGTGGAGGAAAGAAATGATGAGCCAACGTTAGTGACACTCACATTTGTCACTAACGTTGGAGATGGCAATCACCACCACGTTAGTGGCCACGTTAATACAATTAACGTGAGGCACTAACGTGAGAAGGGGCGTTTGGAGTGTTAGTGACAAAGGTAAGTGTCACTAACGCTCTCGAAGCTCAGGCATGCCCACGTTAGGGGTCACGTTAGCTACACTAACGTGGACTCTAACGTAGGAAGCAAAGGCAACAAGCAAACGTTTTTGGAAAAGGTGAATGCCAATAACGTTTGCGAAGGACCAAGAGGCAACGTTAGTGGTCACGTTAGTGCCACTAACGTTGAAGTTAACGTGGACCATCTTGGGTTAGGAACGTTAGTGAAAAAGGTGATCGTCACTAACGTTCTCGAACCCACATTTTCACTTAACGTTAACACCACTAACGTCCTAACTAACATCCATGCCTAACTCACACTTTCTCTGCAAGAAAAGCTGAGCCCATTGAAGACTGCAACTACTTCAACTTAAGATCCAAAGGCCCATATCCAAGACTTGAAGAGCCAACTAGAAGATCAGAAGAGTAGTATATATAGGAGTTTTGAACTAGTAAAGGGAGCTTTTGGCATTGGGAGAACTACTCTCTGTATAATTTTACTTTCTCTGCAACTTCTAGTTTTACTTTCAGAATGTATTTTCCATCTTTGTTTTCCATTCCCAGAGCTATGAACAACTAAACCCCTTTCATTGGGTTAGGGAGCTCTGTTGTAATTTGATGGATCAATAATAGTTTTCATTATTCTTCTTCTTTCTTTTCTCTTGATTTTACTAGAAAGCTTTCAATCTTCATCCAATTGGGTAGATGTCTTGGAAAAGAAGCGATTCATACTTGGATCTCTTCGGAACCTTGGAAGAGGAATGAAGAGATCATGCTAGAAATGCTTTCTCATGTTGGACCAAATTGGGGTTTGGATGGATATAGTGACATATAATCCTACTAACATTTTGATTTGGCAATACATGTGGTATAATCAGTGACCACACTTCATCTCTTCTCATGAGCAATTAGACTAAGGAATTGGCTATTGATCAAGATTTGAGAGATTGAATTACCAAGGAAATGGAATTCAATCACTTAAGATTGCCAAGGAGATCAATGAATGTATTGATTGAGGAAGAGATGAAAATGAACTTGATCCGGAGAATACAACATCTCCTGAGCCCAATGAACTCCCCATTTCTGATCTTACTCATTCTCTTTACTTTCTGCCATTTACTTTTATGTTCATCTTCCCCATTCCCCATTTAAGATTTTGCAATTTATCTTCCGTCATTTACATTTAGTCTTTATTTCCAGCAATTACATTTTCTGCCATTTACTTTCCCGCTATTTAATTTCCTGCAATTCTCCAATCAAAGTTTGCTTAGCTCAACTAGAACATTCCTCCAATTAAAGTTGCTTGACCAATCAATCCCTGTGGGATTCGACCTCACTCTATTGTGAGTTTTTACTTGACGACAATTCGGTATACTTGCCGAGGGAAATTTGTTGAGAGACAAGTTTCCGTGCATCAAGTTTATGGCGCCGTTGCCGGGGATTGATTTTGTATCAACAATGATTAAATTGGTGGATAACTAGATTGAGCATTTTTCTTTTGTTTGATTTAATTTCTATTTGATTGATTTACTTTCAATTTCAGTTATTTTCTTTCCTTTACCCATACCTGTTTGTGGTATTCTCTTATTTGTTACAATTTAGTTCACTAACCCACTAACTATTTGATATATTGCATCACTCACACTAACAGCTTTTCTAACAAGAATACTCTCTATCTGCCTCTTGCTTTGGCCTTGTTGGTTGTATGACAGGTAGAAGAAGTGGGGCTTCAACTTCTGTTGATTCTGAACCTGAGAGGACCTTCCTTAGATTAAGGAGGGAAGCAAGAAGAAAGAGAGTTGTTGGAGCTGAGGAAGAGGAAGAGTACTTTGAACCAGACATGGATGAGAATATGGAGAACCATCATAAAGAAGAAGCTCACAACCATGGCAGAGAAGGTCCACCGCATCATGCTGGGCAAGAGAGAAGAGTTCTGGGATCCTACATAAATCCAAACCCATGAAACTGTGGAAGTAGCATCCAAAAGCCAAGCATACATGCCAATAATTTTGAACTAAAGCCACAGCTCACCACCCTAGTTCAGAACAACTGTTCATTCGGAGGAAGTGTCCAAGAAGACCCCAATCAACATCTAACCACATTCCTAAGAATATGTGATACTGTGAAGTCTAATGGTGTTCATCCTGACACCTAAAGACTGCTTCTGTTTCCCTTCTCACTCAAGGACAAAGCATCTAAATGGCTGGAATCCTTCCCGAAGGAGAGTTTAACAACCTGGGAAGATGTGGTGAACAAATTCTTGGCGAGATTCTACCCTTCTCAAAGAATCAACAGGTTGAGAGCTGAGGTACAGACCTTCATGCAACAAGATGGTGAGACTCTATATGAAGCATGGGAGAGGTTTAAGGACTTGACAAGAAGGTGGCCGCCAGATATGTTCAATGAATGGATGCAGTTACACATTTTCTATGAGGGTCTTTCTTACGAATCAAAGAAGGCAGTGGACCACTCATCTGGGGGATCTCTGAACAAGAAGAAGACCATTGAAGAAGCCATAGATGTCATTGAGACTGTAGCAGAGAATGACTACTTCTATGCTTCTGAAAGAGGCAACACTAGAGGAGTAATGGAGCTAAATAACATGGATGTATTACTGGCCCAGAACAAGCTGATTACTAAGCAGTTGGCTGACCTTACCAAGAAGATGGAGAGGAACCAAGTGGTAGCAATCACCACCTCATCAGCAACCCAAGAAGGAGTGAATGCAGAAGCAGAGGGTGAGCAGGAACAGGCCAACTACATTGGAAACTAACCTTGGCAGACCCATGATCCATACTCCAAAACTTATAATCCTGGTTGGAGGAACCACCCAAACTTTGGGTGGGGAAATCAACAAGATCAAGGCCAAGATCAGAGACGTCACAACCCCAACAACAATGCAGCTCACCAACATTCCACAAAAAGATCATATCAGCAGCCACCTAACAACACCTCTCAACATCCATATCAAAACCAAAATGGCCATTCTCATCCCTCAAACTCCAACTCACCATCATCTGAAGATAGACTCTCAAGGATTGAGACCCTACTTGAAGGCATATGTAAAGAACTCCAAGAGAACAAGGTGTTCAAGGAGGAGGTGCGAGCTAATATCAAAAACCAGGGAGACACCATTAAGAGGCTAGAATTTCAAGTGGAATACCTCTTTGAGAAGATTCCCAAACCCACTGACAGCTTCCCAAGTGACACAGAGAAAAACCCGAGAGGTGAAGCAAAGAAAGTAAGATGGGAAGACTGTAAGATGGTCACTATAAGTGATAAGAAGACTGAGGAAGAGCTGAACAAACCCTTCGAACACTCTGGAGATACTTCAGCAGAGAAGGAGGAAGAGGGTCACCAAGAAACAACAATTACACAGAAGGAGATGCTGAAACTCTATGCACCTTTTCCCCAAATACTCAAGGGTGGTGTAGAAAAGAGAATATACTCAAAGTTTCTTGATATGTTTGCATCTCTCCATGTAAACATACCATTCATCAAGGTCCTCTAACAAATGCCCTCATACATTAAGTATATGAAAGAGCTACTGACTAGGAAAAGCTCAGTCAAAGGAGGGCAAACAATAGTGATAAATAAGGAGTGCAGTGCTCTCATTCAACCAGAGTTGCCTACAAAAAGAAAGGACCCAGGGAGTTTTCACATCCCCTGTGCCATAGGAGAAACAATGTTCGATAAAGGACTCTGTGACCTGGGAGCAAACATCAACTTAATGCCTTTATCCCTTATGAAGAAGTTGCAGATCAATGAGCTAATGCTCACAGACGTAGTCATCAGGCTGGCTGACAAAACTCAAAAACAAGCAGTAGGAGTGGTTGAAAACGTGTTGGTAAAGGTTGGAAACTACTTCCTTCCCACAGATTTTGTCATATTGGAAATGGAAGAGAGTCACCTTCACCCAATCATATTCGGAAGACCATTCCTAGCTACAGCCAGAGCACTCATAGATGTGGAGCGAGGAGAGCTAATCCTGAGGATACATGACGAACAACTCGCATTCAATGTCTTCAAACTCTCACAAGAAGCAGATCAAGAAAACAAGGAACCAAGGGGAGAGCACGACAAAGCACTGGTGGAAGAAACAAGCATTGAAGCACAAGCTGTACACCTGGGAATCCCTTTGGTTGATGAACAAGACAGTCAGCAATTGTCACAGCTAAAGGAAAACCAGGAGGAACCTAAACTACCAGAGTCATATGAAACCAGCAACAAAATTTCCTTTGAAAAAGAGGCCACAAAGAGCAGGGTAACATCAAAAGGGACAAAGAAGAAGGCACCAAGGAGATGGAGGAACAAGAAGATCCCTACAGAGGATTTCTCTCCAGGGGATAAGGTGATCTCAGCCTATTTTCCAGCTATTCCACCTCATCTCCCCACCATCCTATGTTAGCTACCTAAAGTTTTCACCATCAACAGAATTCTCTCCTTAGAACATGTGGAGATCCTTGATGAAGCCAATGGAGATAGATTTACTGCGAGGGGGGAAGATTTGAAGCATTACCAACCTCCCTGACAAAGTCAGAACGTCAAGCTAGTGACGCTAAAGAAGCACTTCATGGGAGGCAACCCATGTTTTATATGCTTTTAGAGTAGTTAATAATGCAAGGTTCATGAATTCCAAATCAACTTTGACATATACTTGAATGAATCCTTTTATGCAACATATAGTGAAGAACAAGTTTGGTGTTCAAGACACACTAAGAGGACATGAATGCAATTCATATCATGTCACTCTTAGAACCTTGAACAATTCTTCTTACACCACATGGCCACAAACTAAGTTTGGTGTCACCAATGTTGCATATATGGACAATTAAATAGCCAGTTAGTTTGCAGTCATGAATAGCACTTAGTTAGTTAGAAACAAAAACTTTAAAAAGTAGTTATCCCATTTTGTTATAAAGTTTGCCGCCACCATCCACAAATTTATTAATCACATTCCTTTTATTTTGTAGGAAAATTGATGGGACAATTGAAAGAGGAAGGGTTCAGCCACTTCAAAAGGAGAGGATTATACATGTGTCTTCAAGGGAAATGCATTGGGAAATGTTGCCATGCAACATTGAAAGGATGACACGCTTGGAAATCGAACCAACCCCATCATAAAGTTGATGATCCTTGTGCTCATCCCATGCTAAACCCCATCCGTTCATCATACACCCACTCCATCAATTCACACCTTCCATTCACTCACCACCCCCTATATAAGTGGTTCTCATTCCGTACCCCCCTTCACATTCCAAACCCATTCTTTACACCTCCCACTCTCGAAACCCAACTCACCTTACCCCATCAAAGACACTTATCAACACCTTCCCATCTCAAAAATCACTTATGGCATCATCAAGCTCCAAAAGGCGAAAGAGAAAGACACCAGTGGAGAGCATTCCTTTCGACGAAGGAAGGTTCAAGGCTGCTTTTCATGAGCTTCAATTCGAACGTATCAAGAACAAAAAGGTATTGCCAGAGTTGACATTTCAATTCAACTATGATGAGTGCCCGCAGATTGGGGAAAAGATTGAACAGAGGGGTTGGCAAGAGCTCACGAACCCAGAAACAAAAATAAATGCAAATCTCATGAAGGAGTTCTATGCCAATGTGGCCAGGGAAGACAATACCAAGGCTCCAACCTTCAAAAGTTACGTGAGAGGAACAGAGGTGGACTTCAGTCCTAATGCGATCATGAGGACTCTTCATCTGAAATCACAACCCTCTGATAAGCCAAGCTACCAAGCAAGGATAAGTAATGGGCCAGACAATTATGAGCTGGAAGAAATTGTGAATGACATGTGTGTTATAGGATCAGATTGGGAAAGGTATGCAAATAAGAGGCCACGGTTCATCAGAATAGGAAACCTCATCCCGGAAGCCAAGGGATGGTTTGAGCTCGTGAGAAGATCTATCCTCCCAGCCTCAAACAATTCTGAAGTCAACATTGCTCGAGCTACCATGCTACATTGCATTATGAGCGGTGGAGACATCAATGTACATGAAATCATAGCTGAGGGAATCCAAGAAGCAACCGAAAAGAGTGATCCGAGCGCTCAGCTTTTGTATCCCAGCACCATCACGAGACTATGTAAGAAAGCCAAAGTAATCTTCGAGGACAGCAATCCAAATTGGGTAAACCCTGGGAGGTTAGTTACGCTGCAGCGTATAACTTATGTGGCACCCGCCCAACAACAAAGAAGGCCTCAAATAGGGAAAAGAACATCACAAGAAGGACCTCACCGAGAAGAATCTCATCAAGAAGAATACCAGCAAGAAGAGTACTACGATCCAACCAACACAAGGTTGAATCACATTCACGGAACCATTGAAGAGCTAGCAAGGAGTTATATGGATGGACAAGAACAACAACTGCACATTCAAGCCAAAAGGATGGATCGTCAAGAAGAACTGCTCCTTAATTGGATGGGTCAGCAGAAGGAGTGGCAGAAGCAACAAATGGAGCAGCAACATGAGCAATACTCCCAGCTCACTCAAGCCATCAATTAAGTGACTGAAAGGCAAGAGCGTCAAGATAAATGCCTTCAAGAACTCAACCAACGTCAACTAGCTCAAACAAAAGCATTCAATGAGTTCAGCGTGCTTAATGAAGGACGACAACTACATAGGAAAGAGTTCAACATAAACACTCAAGCTAAGTTGAACTATATGACTGGGCATATGCATAATTTGCACTCTACAATCCCTAGGTATGATACAATCTAAAAAGATCTAACAGAACAAGAGGAAAGGAAGGTGAAACAGCAGAAGGAAACATTGAAAAGAAGATGGAAGATGTTGGCTTCTGGAAAAAGTTGATTGGAAAAAGCAAGGGAAGTGGGGGTTCAAGCACTCAAGAAAGACACAAAGAGGACAAACAAGAGGGAGAGCATGAGCAATCCCAGGAGTAAAAGGTGGTGGAGTTTCCCATTGTCCTATCTTTTTTTTTCAAGTTTTAAATAAGGAAAATCATGTATGAAATAGAACATGTTTCCATGGTAGTTTAGGATTTTCAATTCTGCCTTTAAGTTTGCATTGCTTAGGTCTATGCTAGTCTAATGTCACTACTGCATTTTCAACTTGCCTACTTGTATGCTTGTCCTTTAAGTCAAATAAAAAGAGATGTTACGAAAGACCAGAGTGAGGTTCATATTGTGGAGTAAGTTCTTAAGCTTGTGGTGTAGTAATTACTTAGCTAAGTTAGTTCACCAACAAGGTAGGAAGGCAACTATCTGTCCTGAATCATATGCTTGAAACACACCCCATGAGACTAGCTAAATAACAAGATCCTAATAAGAAAAGGGGAAAGAAAAATGAAAATTGAGAAATAAAGAAAAAGAGTAAGAAACAAGGCTAGGCACCAAGGGTTGAATCTTAAGGTATGTGTCTGTGGTGCTCCTGTGGAAAGGATATACTTGGATGAATAAGCTCTCAGGGGTGCCTTATCACTTGGTAACTTGGGTTAACTAACCTGGGATTATCAGCTGAAAGTCCACTATCAAGAGTAACCCTTGCTACAGAATACTTAGTAACCCAAAGAGGTGCTGGACACCAAGGTCTCAAAAAGAAAAATAACAAACCATGTGCCTGTGGTGTGTATGTATGGGGGAAAGAGACTTGAGGGAGTAAGTCCTTAGGGGTGCCTTAACACCCAGCACCTTGGACCAACTGGTTCGGGAGTGCTGACTGAAAGCTTATCTTAAAGAGTCACCCTCTCACAAAGCACCTAGTCTAAAAATACAATTAAACCCTAAAAAGATAAAGGGATCAATGAATAAAAGTCTCATAGGGTGCAATCAAGTGAGTATTCCAGGGCATGATAAAGGCCTGAAAGCCAGTAAAGGAATGAACCTAAGTTGCTATGCATGAAACCCTATAAAACCAAGGACATGACTTCCACAATAATGACTTATTTCTTTTGTCATTTCATTCATCATTCTCATGTTTCAGTACTTGCTTAGGGACAAGCAAATGCCAGGGCATTTTGGCCAGTTTCACTGACCTTTACTTTACTGTTTTAGGGTAGTTTCATTCATTTTCTTAGTTAATAAGCATGTTTTGGGTAGATAATCACTTACATCTTGATTCAAGCAAACATTGTGAATTCTATGTGATTTTATGAGAATTATGCATGAATTGAATGATAAAATGGATGATACATGATCTCATAAGTTAGAACCTAGCTTTGATGCACTTTATTTGCTTGATTTCAGGACAAAGGAAGCAAGGAAGATGCCACGTTAATGAGAAAAGTGATCGCCAATAATGCCTTCGTGAGCCATCATAGCCCACGTTAGTTGCCACGTTAACTACATTAACGTGGAAGCTAACGTGGAAGAGAAGTAAAGCTCCAACGTTAGTGGTAAAAGTGAATACCACTAACGTTGGAAAAAGAGGCATACTTAGCCACGTTAAGAGTCACGTTAATTACATTAACGTGAACTCTAACATGGAGGGAACAAAGAAGTGCCAACGTTAGTGACACTCACCTTTGTCACTAACGTTGGACCAAGCCACTATGAGCCACGTTAGTGGCCACGTTAACTACATTAACGTGGAAGCTAACGTGGAGGAAAAAAATGATGAGCCAATGTTAGTGACACTCACCTTTGTTACTAACGTTGGAGATGGCAATCACCACCACGTTAGTGGCCATGTTAATACAATTAACGTAAGGCACTAACGTGAGAAGGGGCGTTTGGAGCGTTAGTGACAAAGGTAAGTGTCACTAACGGTCTCGAAGCTGAGGCATGCCCACGTTAGGGGTCACGTTAGCTACACTAACATGGACTCTAACGTAGGAAGGAAAGGCAACAAGCAAACATTATTAGAAAAGGTGAATGTCAATAACGTTTGCGAAGGACCAAGAGGCAACGTTAGTGGTCACGTTAGTGCCACTAACGTTGAAGTTAATGTGGACCATCTTGGGTGAGGAACGTTAGTGAAAAAGGTGATCGTCACTAACGTTCTCGAACCCACATTTTCACTTAACGTTAACACCACTAACGTCCTAACTAACGTCCATGCCTAACTCAAATTTTCTCTGCAAGCAAAGCTGAGCCCACTGAAGACTGCAACTGCTTCAACTTAAGATCCAAAGGCCCATATCCATTACTTGAAGAGCCAACTAGAAGATTAGAAGAGTAGTATATATAGGAGGAGTTTTGAACTATTAAAGGGAGCTTTTGGCATTGGGAGAACTACTCTCTGTATAATTTTACTTTCTCTGTAACTTCTAGTTTTACTTTCAGAATGTATTTTCCATCTTTGTTTTTCATTCCTAGATCTATGAACAACTAAACCCCTTTCATTGGGTTAGGGAGCTCTGTTGTAATTTGATGGATCAATAATAGTTTTCATTATTCTTCTTCTTTCTTTTCTCTTGATTTTTCTAGAAAGCTTTCAATCTTCATCCAATTGGGTAGTTGTCTTGGAAAAGAAGCTATTCATACTTGGATCTCTTCGGAACCTTGGAAGAGGAATGAAGAGATCATGCTAGAAATGCTTTCTCATGTTGGACCAAATTGGGGTTTGGATGGATATAGTGACATATAATCCTACCAACACTTTGATTTGGGAATACATGTGGTATAATTAGTGACCACACTTCATCTCTTCTCATGAGCAATTAGACCAAGGAATTGGCTATTGATCAAGATTTGAGAAATTGAATTACCAAGGAATTGGAATTCAATCACTTAAGATTGCCAAGGAGATCAATGACTGCATTGATTGAGGAAGAGATGAAAATGAACTTGATCCGGAGAATACAACATCTCCTGATCCCAATGAACTCCCCATTTCTAATCTTACCCATTCTCTTTACTTTCTTCCATTTACTTTTATATTCATCTTCCCCATTCCCCATTTAAGATTTTATAATTTATCTTCCGTCATTTGCATTCAGTCTTTATTTCCAGCAATTACATTTTCTGCCATTTACTTTCCCGCCATTTAATTTCCTGCAATTCTCCAATCAAAGTTTGCTTTGCTCAACTAGAACATTCCTCCAATTAAAGTTGCTTGACCAATCAATCCCTATGGGATTTGACCTCACTTTATTGTGAGTTTTTACTTGACGACAATTCGGTATACTTGCCGAGGGAAATTTGTTGAGAGAAAAGTTTCCGTGCATCACCCACTTGAATGTTATGTTGGGTGGCGACTTAGGAAGGGATGTCTCCAATGGTCTTGTAAGTTTCATTCCCTTGTGCTCTTCTTTGAATACCTCCACCTCTTGGCAAGCTTCTTCAACTTCAACCTCTTCCTTTCGACAAAGTTCTTCACATTCAACCACTTCTTCACCAACTTCTTCTAGCTCTTCCCCACTCTTCATGTTACAACATGGAGGTAATGTAGAACTTATCTCAACATCTACCGTAATTTCAATAAGAGAAGATTCCTCAAATACCAAAGGATCATGTGTTGGTGTGGGATCATCTTTAAGAGGACGAGTTGTTATTTGCTCACCTTCTTCCAATTCTTCATCATTCATTATATGCTTAGGAGGTTGCGCATTATCCTCCTCAACATCATCTTCAAGTTCAGTGGAAGAAAGTTCAACAACTTCCACAAGATCATCAACAACATCACTTGGTGTGGAAGTGTTCTCAAGCTTGGAATCCACCTCTTGCTCAACTTTGCCTAGCTCTTCAAAGTTTTCAATCATGATATGCTTTGGAGGTTGTACACCCTGCCAACATCAATGTTAAGCTTCTTGAAAGAGGGCTCTCTAATGCTACATTCCCATGGACTTCCAACATCTCCTAGGTTTTCAACTCCTTCCGGCTCAATTATCTCAACTTCCTCCCCTTGTGGCAATTCTTGCTTCAACTTCTCTTCTTTACCTTGAAGCTCTAAACTCACTCTCTCACTATGCTCCTTGATTACTTCTCCATATTCAACAATGGGAGAGCCTTGGTCATATAGGCTTAGGTTGGATGAGACCAAATTGCTAACGGCTTCCGCTAGGATAGCCATCTTGGCTCCTAGCTCTTTAAACTCCTTTTCCATCCCCTCTTGTTGCCTTTGGAGTTGAGAGTCAATATCTCTTAGTTCTAGTATGAGGGCTTCATCGGGGGGCGGTAGTGGAAGAGAGGGTTCATTGTTTGAGGGGAAGGCATTATAGTTGGAAGGTGGTTCATTTTGGTAAGGGTATGGAGTTGGTGTATATTGAGGTGGTTCTTGAGAGTAGTTGCATTAGAATTGTGGTGGTTCTAGGTATGGTTCATATGGCTCATAAGGTGGTTGGTGGGGTGGATAAAGATTAGGGCCATATGGAGGTGTTTGGTGGTATGAGGCTTGTGAGTAAGGTAGTTCAAAACCATGTTAGGGGGTGGTTCATAGGCATGTGGTGGTGGTTGTTGACAATCACAATAAGGGTCACCACATCCATTAGATTGATATGCATTAGGATTCGAATTATACCCATAAGAATCCAGAGGTTGTTGTTGCCAAGAAGATTGATCAATCCCTTGAGGCTCCTCCCATCCTTGATTGTTCCATCCTTGATGCACATCCTCATTGTAGCTCCCATTTCCTACAACATAATTTGAACTAAAATCATAGCCAAAGTGAGGATGAGAATTCATAATAGCAAAAGAGAATAAAAACAAGTACTAATAAGAACTAATAAAAACTAACTCCTAAAGCAAGCAAAACTAACAAAGAAGCCTATTAACATATATACAATAGCCAACAATATAACACCATTGTAACTCCCCGGCAACGGCGCCATTTTGATGGGCGAATTGTTGTGATGGTATAGAAATTTCTCAAATGAATTCTCGTTGCAAGTATAGTTCTACACCAACAAACAATCCTCCCAATCAAAAATTTGGTGCCACAAATAACAAACCCCAAATAAGAATTAACCAAAGTATTTAAACTCCAGGTCGTCTCACAAGGAATTGCAATGAAGTGCTCAATTATTGGCTATGAAGGAACAAAGGGGTTTGATTTTATATTTTTTTGCAAGAAAAGTATATGGCAAGAAAAATTAAATAAAGTAAAATGACACAAAAACTAATGAAATAAAGGAAAAGTACTCTTGGCTAGACATAGGTAATTGAGATCACTATCCTTGTCAACTAACCATATATTGACAATTATGAGGAACCAAGCTCATTAAGTGTACTTCTATACTTGAAATATATCAAATGGCTTGATCAACATCAATCTATAAGTCCTAACCTATCTACTAATTAGATTAGTAGTGGGTTAGTGTCAATGGATATCAAATTGACCATCAAGGGTTCTCAAATCACCAAATCGTTGAGACCCAATGACTCAATGTCACTCAATTCCCTTAGCCTAGGCCAAGAGTAAAGAAAGCTACCCAAAAACTAGTGAAAGCATTTTAACAAACACATAGAGTGCAAGAAAAGTAAACATCACCAAATGCAAGAATTAAAGAAAACCCATAACTAGCATAAGCAAGAAATCAATAATAGCAATCAAGATCAACATAAAAGAAACATGGAAACATAAAATTGCATTAAAAGGAAATTAGATCCAACAATGGTTCATCAACATAAAAGTAACAAAATAAGGGAAATGAACTAGAGGAACTAAGAAGATTAAGATGTAACAACAAGAAATTAAAAGGGAAGACTAAATCAAAACAAGAATTGAAAATTGGGTTTAAGAAAATTAAACTTAAACTACCCTAAATTCTAGAGAGAAGAGAGAGCTTCTCTCTCTAGAATTCTACCCTAAAACATGATGAAAACTAAACTATGACTACTTGGTTCATTCCCCCCTCAATCCTTGGGTTCAATAGCATCAGAAATGAGTTGGATTGGGCCCAAAATGCTTCAGAAATCGCCCCCAACGAGTTGCTTAAAGTGGACCCACGTTGATCCATTGGTGCACACACGTACAGTGCGCGTGCGCGTCCCTAAATGCGAAGCAACTATAGCAAATTTTATATCATTTTGAAGTCCCAGATGTTAGATTTCCAACGCAACTGGAACCACCTCATTTGGACCTCTGAAGCTCAAGTTATGATCAATTGAGTGCAAAGAGGTCAGGCTTGACAGCTTTGCGGTTCCTTCATTTCTTCATGAGTTCTCCCACTTTGCATGCTTTTCTCCTCGCTTCTTCCATCCAATACTTGCCTTCTAAACCTGAAATCACTCAACAAACATATCAAGGTATCGAATGAATTTAAAGTGAGTTAAATTTAGCTATTTTAAGGCCTAAAAAGCATGTTTTCACACTTAAGTACAAATTTAGGGAGAATTACAAAACCATACTATTTCATTGAATAAATGTGAGAAAAGTTGATAAAACAACCCAAATTAAGCACAAGATAAACCACAAAATCAGAGTTTATCAACAGCACAAGCACCAACACTCTTAAGATTCCTGGAAGTTCCAAAAGATTGCAAACAAACACGTCAAGAAGAAACAAAGCTACTATAATAAAGACTCAAAAGGCCACCCGAGAGTCGACCTCAAGAGTTCAACAGCATTTGTTTTTCTAAAGAAAGCTGCTAACAAAAGCAACTAAAATGTCAAAGTCAAAAAGAACTACTAATTACAAAAAATCCAGAATACCCAAAAAGTCGGGTCACGAGATACCAAAGCAAAACAAAAACTACAAAGGATTCAAAGACTCCCCAGTGGCGGCATCTTGGGGTGACGGAGGACAAGTCGCAAGAGGGACAGCATCAACTGTTCCATCCGGCCGAGTCAGAATCTAAACATCAAGATCAGACTCGGGATGGCCGACCTCAGGTGCAGGAGCTGGGGAAGTCTGCACAACAGAAGCTTTGGTGGATGGCACTAGAGGTGGATCTACATCATCAGAATCTTCATCCGGGGCAGGGACGATCTTCTCATTTTCCATAATATTGTCCAAACTGAAGAGAGACAGGTCGAGATCGGGAGCAAGAACTCGGACCTGATCCTTCAAATTCTTATAGGCAGAACTCACACTGCCCACTAGAAGGCCCTGGAGCTCAGCATAATCAGCTTGGGCAGATTCTAACCTCTCCCTGAGCTCTATCATCTCACCATAAGTCCTAACATTGCTATCCTTATGCTGCTGCACCATCTCCTCAGCCAGATTTGCAGAAGCCACCACAGCAGTAGCCCGGGTCTTCTCACCTTCCAACTCTTTTTCCAGCTTTGCCACCTTCACCTCAAGTCCTCATTTAACCCCTTGATCCGGTCGAATTCCGACTTGGCCTCTTCCATAAAAGCCTTTGTCACATGAACCGGAAAATCCTGGGCAGTTCGGTATAAGGCTGCTCCCATGTGTGCCATCTTAATACTGCTTCGGGTAATGAAGTCCAGATGACAAAGAATGGATACATCATCAGTAGGAACAACACCATAAGGGGCGATTTGATGATCGACAAATCCCACAGCATCAAAATCAAGGGCGTCCAAATTAACAGGCTCTACAGTCCTCTGTCTTTTTAGAGGAGGGCCGCCAGTGGGAGAAGTGGTAGCAGCAGAAGTCTGGGGAGAATCAACCAAATGGATCTGAGGAGTAGGAATCGCCCTCCTCGGCCCAGAGGTACTCAAAGTCGGCTTTTTAGGAGGGACCTGAGAAGATCCTTCCCCAGCAGGCTTAGCCGAGATGTTCTGGGCAGCTGTAGCTTTCCTCACCTTCTTAAAGGCCTTCATGGAATCATTATTCTTAACCACCTCTGAGAAACACAGGAAAACCAAGTTAAAAAACTGGAAGAAAAGAAACAAAAGCAAGTAAATAAAGCGAAAAAAAAGAAGTCGACTACTACCCAGCTCAGCTCGGAGAAGGGAGGGGTCCCTTAAAAATTTTTTTGTCGAGATAGGGGGACTGCCCCCAAATCTCCTCCAACACATTCACAAAAGCCTGCTCGACCTCATCAAGCATCTCCCATGAATATCTAGACACCACAACATTCTTTTGCCAACATAAGGGGAAGGTAGGTTCATTATTCGGCTCTAAAAAAATGGTCGAGCTCCCTCAAAAGCTCGGATGTTAAAAAAGTAGTTCTTGAAGTCCCTAAAGGACTCATCATACATAGAAAACACTTTATGTCCTTGGGTAGACCGAAAAGAAATCCAAGAAGCTTTCTTTTTGGAAGTCTCAGGTTTGGTCAAAACAAAGAGGTAAAGAAAGAGAGTTTGAAAAGGCTTGACATCCAATTCTTGGCAAAGCAACTGAAGGATCTTAATAAAGCCCCAGGAGTTTGCATGGAGCTGGGACGGAGCTACATTACATGACCACAACAGATCGGTCTCGAAAGAGGTAAAAGGAAGGGAAATGTTCATTTGGCTAAAGAAGTAGTCATAAGCAAAAAAGAAGGGACGTTCCCCCTGGGTCAGAGAAGGAAAGCAAACCCTCTCGTCAAGGTCAGGCGCTACCAACTCGTAATTCTTCTCCTGATCCCTACTACTACAGATTCGGTGATGTTTTCTAAGCTCCATGCAGTATTCAGAGTTAACCACTGAAACACACATTAGGACGAGGGAGTCCAGCCAGTCAGACAAGCCCTCGGGGACTTTGGAAGATGTCTCGACAATATTTTTGCAAGAAGACATGGGTCAACTAGTCCTACAGCGAGAAAAAGAAAAATGGGTTACTGATGAGCGGATAATTTATACCCTTTTTGGCACAATTTTTATATAGTTTTTAGTATGTTTTAATTACTTTTTATTATATTTTTATTAATTTTTATTCAAAAATCACATTTCTGGACTTTACTATGAGATTGTGTGTTTTTCTGTCATCTCAAGAATTTTCTGGCTGAATTTGAGGAACCTGCACTCGAAGTGGATTTTATGGGGCTATAGAAACCCAATTGGCACGCTCTAAATTGCGTTGGAAAATAGACATCCTGGGCTTTCCAGCAATATATAATAGTTTATACTTTGCCTGAAATTTGATGGCCCAAACTAGTGTTCAAAGTAAGCCTAAAACATCTTGGCGTAAAGCGTCCAAACTATCACCAGAATTGGAGTTAAACGCTCAAAATGGAACCAAAGTTAGCGTTTAACTCCAGGAACAGCCTATGCATGTGTAAAGCTCAATGCTCATCCCAAGCACACACCAAGTGGGCCCCGAAAGTGGATTTCTGCACTATCTGCACTTAGTTACTCATTTTCTGTAACCCTAGGTTACTAGTCTAGTGTAAAAATTACTTTTGGAGATTTATTTTACGTCTTTTGACCGTCTAGTCATTTGACCGTCTTTCATCTTTTCACGTTTGGAGGCTGGCCTCACGGCCATGCCTAGACCTCTTTCACTTATGTATTTTCTACGGTGGAGTTTCTACATCCCATAGATTAAGGTGTGGAGCTCTGCTGTTTTTCATGAATTAATGCAGTTACTACTGTTTTCTATTCAATTCACGCCTACTTCTTCTCTAATATATACTCTCATTCTTAATTCAGTTAAGTCAGAATGAAGGGGTGACCCGTGACAATCACCCAATCTTCATTACTCGCTTAGCCAAGGTCGCGTGCCTGACAACCACAAAGCGATCTACATGATGTTCAACATAGTCATTGGACGACAGTTGGAGTATATTCTCTTGGGTTTCTAATCTAAGATTAGAACCTTCGTGGTATAGGCTAGAATTATTGGTAGCCATTCCTGGGATCCGGAAAGTCTAAACCTTGTCTGTGGTATTCCGAGTAGGATCTGGGAAGGGATGACTGTGACGAGCTTCAAACCTGCGAATGTTGGGCACAAGTGATAGTGTGAAAAAGGACAAAAGTCCTATTCCAACACTAGCGAGAACCGACAGATGATTAGCCATGCAGTGACAGCGCATATGGATTTGTTTTCATCCGAGAGGATCATACAGCTTGCCATGGAAGGAGGTAACGCATGGTTGGAACAAGGCAGTAGGAAAGCAGAAGTTCAGAAGCAACAAAGCATCTCTAGACTCTTATCTGAAATTCCCACCAATGAATTACATAAGTATCTTTATCTTATTTTATATTTCATTTATATTTTAATTATCAAAACCCCATAACCATTTGAATCTGCCTGACTGAGATTTACAAGGATGACCATAGCTTGCTTCAAGCCGACAATCTCCGTGGAATCAACCCTTACTCACGTAAGGTATTACTTGGACGACCCAGTGCACTTGCTGGTTAGTTGTGCAGAGTTGTGAAAAAGTGTTGAGATTACGATCGTGCGTACCAAGTTGTTGGCGGCGTTGAGATCACAATTTCGTGCACCAAGTTTATGGCACCGTTGCCGGGGATTGTTCGAGTTTGGACAGCTGACAGTTCATCTTGTTGCTCAGATTAGGTAATTTTATTTTATTTTAAAGCTTTTTATTTTTGAAAAATTTTCAAAAAAAAAATGAATTCTAGAGTTTCAGATGATGCTTTTATCATCGCAGGAGCTAGTTGATTCCCATCAAATTGGCTGTTGTATGTAATGTCCGGCTAAAGCTTGGCTAGCCATGTCTAATCTTTTTTTAGACTGAAGCTTTAGACTAACATTGCATTATTCCTGGAATTCCTATTAAAAATTTTGAATTTCTTATTTTTCTTTTTCCAAATTTTTTTCAAAAAATCCAAAAAATTTTATAAAATCATAAAAACAAAAAATTTTGTGTTTCTTGTTTTAGTCTTGTGTCAAATTTTAAGTTTGGTGTCGATTGCATGTTGGTGCACGAAATTGTGATCATCAACAATGGCGCCAAAGGCTTGGTGCTCTCAAACGTGAATCACACTTTGTCACAACTTCGCACAACTAACCAGCAAGTGCATTGGGTCGTCCAAGTAATAAACCTTACGTGAGTAAGGATCAATCCCACGGAGATTGTCTGCTTGAAGCAAGCTATGGTCACCTTGTAAATCTCAGTCAAGCGAATTCAAATGGTTATGGTGAATTGATAATAAAAATAAAAATAAAATATAAACTAGGATAGAGATACTTATGTAATTCATTGGTGAGAATTTTAGATAAGCTTATAGAGATGCTTTCGTTCCTCCTGAACCTCTGCTTTCCTGCTGTCTTCATCCAATCATTCCTACTCCTTTCCATGGCGAGCTGTATGTTGGCCATCACCGTTGTCAATGGCTACATCCCGTCATCTCTGTGAAAATGGTCCAACGCGCTGTCACTGCATGGCTAATCATCTGTCGATTCTCGATCATACTGGAATAGGATTTACTATCCTTTTGCGTCTGTCACTACGCCCAACACTCGCAAGTTTGAAGCTCGTCACAGCCATCCCTTCCCGGATCCTACTCGGAATACCACAGACAAGGTTTAGACTTTTTGGATCTCAGGAATGGCCGTCCATGGGTTCTAACTTATACCACAAAGACTCTAATATCTGGGACTCGGTCCCCTGTATTAGATATCTAAGAGATACTCATTCTATCTCATCTTCATGTAGAACGGAAGTGGTTGTCAAGCACGTGTTCATAAGTGAGAATGGTGATGAGCGTCACATAATCATCACATTCATCATGTTCTTGGGTGCGAATGAATCTTAGAATAGGAATAAGCTTGAATTGAATAGAAAAACAATAGTTCTTTGCATTAATACTCGAGGAACAGCAGAGCTCTACACCTTAATCTATGGTGTGTGGAAACTCTACCATTGGAAATACATAAGTGATAATGGTCCAGGCATGGCCGAATGGCTAGTCCCCATAAAGGTCTAAGATAGCATAAAACTGATCAAAGATCAAATTCAAAGACTCTGAATACAATAGTAAAAAGTTCTATTTATACTAAACTAGTTACTAGGGTTACAGAAATGAGTAAATGGTGCAGAAATCCACTTCCAGGGCCTACTTGGTTTGTGCTTGGGCTGAGCATTGAGCTTTACACGTGTAGAGGCTTCTCTTGGAGTTGAACGCTAGTTTGTAACCTGTTTCTGGCATTTAACTCCACTTTGTAACCTGTTTCTGGCGTTTAACTCTTGAATAGGGCAGGAAGCTGGCGTTGAACGCCAGTTTGTGTCATCTACTTTCCAACGCAATTTAGAGCACGCCATTTGGAGTTCGTTAGCTCCAGAAAATCTACTTTGAGTGCAGGAAGGTCAGAATCCAACAACATCTGCAGTTCTTCTTCAACCTCTGAATCTGATTTTTGCTCAAGTCCCTCAATTTCAGCCAGAAAATACCTGAAATCACAGAAAAACACACAAACTCATAGTAAAGTCCAGAAATGTGAATTTTATTTAAAAACTAATAAAAATATACTAAAAACTAACTAAATTATATTGAAAATTATGTAAAAACAATGCCAAAAAGTGTATAAGTTATCCGCTCATCACATGTTTTAATTTTTCACAAAATTTTCGAAAACTCATGCATTGTGTTCTTCATAATCTTCAAGTTGTTCTTGATGACTTCTTTGTTTGATCTTTACATTTTCTTGTTTTGTGTCTTTTCTTGTTTTTCATATGCATTTTAGAATTAGAGTAAAGTATCATTTTTGTCCCCAACGTTTGGAGTAAGTCCCAAAGTTGTCCCTAACGTTTCAATCGTCCTATTTAAGTCTTTAACGTTTTAAAATTGACTTAATGTTGTCCTGCCGTTAGGGATCCGTTAACAGAATTGACGGCGGGACAAAATTGAGACAATTTTGAAATGTTAAGGACTTAAATAGGACGAAAACGTTAGGGACAAAAACGATACATAAAAATAAATTTAATTTAATTTTATCTTTCAATAATATTAATTTTTTACTATACATAGTATTCAATTATTTTTTAATTACATCTAAATAAATTACATTTAATCACATTACTTTCATTTTAAATAAATTAATTTTTTTATAATTTTAAAGAATTTTGATACATTAGAGACAAAAGATATAATTTATATTTTATTGTATATATATTATTTTTTTCTTTTCCGCAAGTTTATATACTAATCATTCTACAAATATTTCATGATAACTAAAAATCTTTAAGAGTAAAATTATAAAAAAAAATAAATTTATTTTAAATGAAAGTAATATGATTAAGTGTAATTTACTTAGATGTGATTAAAAAATAATTGAATACTATGTATAGTAAAAAATTGATATTATTGAATGATAAAATTAAAATTTATTTCTATATATCATTTTTGTCCCTAACGTTTCAAAATCGTCTCAATTTTGTCCCGCCGTCAATTCTGTTAATGGATCCTTAACAGCAGGATAACACTGAGTCAGTTTTGAAACGTTACGGACTTAAATAGGACGATTGAAATGTTAGGGACAACTTTGGGACTTACCCCAAACGTTGGGGACAAAAGCAATACTTTACTCTTAGAATTATTAGTGTCTATAGATTAAAATTTTTAAGTTTGGTTTCTTGCATGTTTTTCTTTTCTTAAAAATTTTCAAAAATGTGTTCTTGATGTTCATCATGATCTTCAAAGTGTTCTTGGTATTCATCTTGACATTCAAAGTATTCTTGCATGCATTATTAATTTTGATCTTAATTTCTTGTGTTTTGCATCATTTTTATGTTTTTCTCTTTTCTCATTAAAAATTCGAAAATAAAAAAAATATATTTCCCTTATTTCACTCATAATTTTCGAAATTTTGAATTGATTCAGTCAAAAAGTTTTAAAATTTAGTTCTTTCTTGTTAGTCAAGTCAAAATTTCAATTTAAAAACTTTATCTTTTCAAATCCTTTTCAAAAATAAAATCTTTTTCAATTTTTCCTTAATATTTTCGAAAATTTTAAAATTTGATTTTCAAAATCTTTTTCTTATTTTTATTTCATATTTTCGAAATTGATTGCTAACATTTAATGTTTTGGTTCAAAAATTTTCAAATTGTTACTTGCCTATTAAGAAAAGATCAATCTTTAAATTCTAGAATCATATCTCTAGTTTCTTGTTAGTCAAGTAATCAACTTTAATTTCAAAAATCAAATCTTTTTAATTTCCTTTTCAAATCTTTTTCAAAATGAATTTCAATCATATCTTTTTCAAAATTTAATTTCAAAATCCCTTTTCTAACTTATTATCTTTTCAAAATTGATTTTCAAATATTTTTAAATTAACTACTTAACTTTTTGTTTGATTTTAAAAGTTTTCTTTTTCAATCGTATCTTTTTCAAAACCACCTAACTACCTTTCTCTCTCCAATTTTCGAAAAATACTAACACTTTTTCAAAAGTCTTTTTAATTAATTAATTTAATTAGTTTTCAAACTTTATTTTATTTCTTCCCTTAATTTTCGAATATTAACTAATAATTAAAATAAAAATAAAAATATTTTCCTTTTATTTTAATTTAAAATTCAAATTCTCTCCCCCTCTCATCTCTTTCTATTTATTTATTTATTTACTAACACCTCTCTTCTTCTTATAATTCGAACCCTCTCTCCCTCTCTGTGTTCGAATTCTTCATCTTCTCTCTTCTTCATTCTATTTCTTTTATTCTTCTGCTCACATAATGGAATCTCTATACTGTGACATAGAGGATTCTTATACTTTTCTGTTCTCTTCTTTTTCATATGAGTAGGAGCAAGAATAAGAACATTCTTGTTGAAGCTGATCCGGAACTTGAAAGGACTCTAAAGAGGAAGCTAAGAGAAGCTAAAGCACAACACTCTGGAGAGGACCTGACAAAATTTTTCGAAAAAGAAGAAGGGATAGCCGAACCCAACAACAATGATGGAGATGCAAGGAAGATGCTTAGTGACTTTATTGCACCCTCTTCTGACTTCTGTGGAAGGAGCATCTCAACTCCTGCAATTGGAGTAAACAACTTTGAGCTTAAGCCTCAATTAGTCTCTCTAATGCAGTAGAATTGCAATTTCCATGGACTTCCATTGGAAGATCCTCATCAGTTTTTAGCTGAATTCTTTCAAATATGTGACACTGTTAAGACCAATAGAGTTAATCCTGTGGTCTACAGACTTATGCTTTTCCCCTTTGCTGTAAGAGACCGAGTTAGGACATGGTTGGACTCACAAACTAAAGATAGCCTGAACTCTTGGGAAAAGTTGGTCAATACTTTCTTGGCCAAATTCTTTCCACCTCAAAAGTTGAGCAAGCTTAGAGTGGAAGTCCAAACCTTCAGACAGAAGGAAGGTGAATCCCTCTATGAAGCTTGGAAAAGATACAAGCAATTGATCAGAAGGTCTCCTTCTGGCATGCTTTCAGAATGGAGCATCATATGCATACTCTATGATGGTCTGTCTAAATTGTCCAAGATGTCATTGGACAACTCTGCTGGTGGATCTCTTCATCTGAAGAAGACGCCTGCAGAAGCCCAGGAACTCATTGAAATGGTTGCAAATAACCAGTTCATGTACACTTCTGAATGAAATCCTGTGAATAATGGGATAACTCAGAAGAAAGGAGTTCTTGAGATTGATACTCTGAATGCCATATTGGCTCAGAACAAAATATTGACTCAGCAAGTTAATATGATTTCTCAGAGTCTGTCTGGAACGCAAGCTACAACAGGCAGTACTAAGGAAGCTTCCTCTGAAGAAGAAGCCTATGATCCTGAGAATCCTAGAATGGAAGAGGTGAATTACATGGGAGAATCCTATGGAAACACCTATAATCCTTCATGGAGGAATCATCCTAATCTCTCATGGAAGGATCAATAGAAGCCTAATCAAGGCTTCAATAATAATAATGGTGGGAGAGCATGGTTTGGCAATAACAAACCTTTTCCATCATCTTCTCAGCAACAGACAGAGAATTCTAAGTAGAACCACTCTGACTTAGCAACTGTAGTCTCTGATCTATCTAAGACCACTCTTAGTTTCATGACTGAAACAAGGTCCTCCATTAGAAATTTGGAGGCACAAGTGGGTCAGCTGAGTAAGAAAGTTACTGAACTCCCTCCTAGTACTCTCCCAAGCAATATAGAAGAGAATCCAAAAAGAGAGTTCAAGGCCATAAATATAACCAACATAGCCGAATGCATAGAGGAGGGAAAGACAGTGATTTCCAGTGAGGAAGACCTCAATAGACGTCCACTGGCCTCCAAGGAGTTCCCTAATGAGGAACCAAAGGAATCTGAGGCTCATACAGAGACCATAGAGATTCCACTGAACTCACTGTTGCCATTCATGAGCTCTGATGAGTATTCTTCCTCTGAAGAGGATGAAGATATTATTGAAGAGCAAGTTGCTCAATATCTAGAAGCAATCATAAAGCTTAATGCCAAGTTATTTGGTAATGAGACTTGGGAGGAAGAACCTCCATTGCTCATCAATGAACTGAATGATCTAGTTCAACTGAAATTATCTCAGAAGAAACAGGATCCTGGAAAGTTCTTAATACCTTGTACCATAGGCACCATGACCTTTGAGAAGGCTCTGTGTGACCTGGGGTCAAGTATAAACCTCATGCCCCTCTCTGTAATGGAAAAACTAGGGATCTTTGAGGTGCAAGCTGCAAGAATCTCACTAGAGATGGCAGACAATTCAAGGAAACAGGCTTATGGACTTGTAGAGGATGTCTTAGTAAAGGTTGAAGGCCTTTACATCCCTGCTGACTTCATATACCTAGACACTGGGAAGGATGAAGATGAATCCATCATCCTTGGAAGACCCTTCCTAGCCACAGCAAGAGCTGTGGTTGATGTGGACAGAGGAGAGCTAGTCCTTCAATTGAATGAGGACTACCTTGTGTTTAAGGCTCAAGGATCTTCTTCTGTAACCATGGAGAGGAAGCATGAAAAGCTTCTCTCAATACAGAGTCAAATAGAGCCCCCACACTAAACTTCTAAGTTTGGTGTTGGGAGGCCACCATTAAGCTCTGAGTCTCTGTGAAGCTCTCTAAGAGCTTCACTGTCAAGCTATTGACATTAAAGAAGCGCTTGTTGGGAGGCAACCCAATGTTATTTAATTATATTTATTTATTTTCTATTGTTATTTTATGTTTTCTTTAGGTTGATGATCATGTGAAGTCACAAAAACAACTGAAAAATCAAAAACAAAATGAAAAACAGCATTAAAAATAGCATACCCTGGAGGACAGACTTACTGGCGTTTAAACGCCAGTAAGGATAGCAGAATGGGCGTTTAACGCCCAGCCTGACAGCATTCTGGGCGTTAAATTCCAGAATGGGCAGTAGTCTGGGCGTTTAACGCCAGAAAGGGCTGTCTGGCTCTGGCTGGCGTTAAACGCCAAAAATGGGCATTTGGCTGGCGTTTAACGCTAGAAATGGGCAGTAGAGTGGTGTTTAACGCCAGGAAAGGTAGTAGAGCTAGCGTTAAACACCAGGTTTGGCACAGAATGGGCGTTTGAACGCCAGAATGGTGCAGGGACTCAAATTCCTTGACATCTCAGGATCTGTGTACCCACAGGATCCCCACCTACCCCACCTCTTCTTCTTTCCTCTTCAAACCTTTCCATAACACTCTTCCCCAAACACCATTGACTAATCACCTCAATACCTCTTCCCCAAATACCCTTCACCTATCAAATCCTACCCTCTTCCCCACAACCTCTACACCACTTATATCCATCCATCATTAAACCCCACCTACCACACCATTCAAATTCAAACCATTTCCCTCCCAAACCCACCCATTCATGACCGAAACCCCCCTCTCTCCTACATTATATATACCCCTCCTCACTACCTTCAATTTCACACAACATACACACTACAACCCACCTTGGCCGAACCTACACCAACCCTCCATCTCCTCTATTTCTTCTTCTTCTACTCTTTTCTTTCTTCTTTTGCTCGAGGACGAGCAAATCTTCTAAGTTTGGTGTGGGAAAAGCTAAAGCTTTTTGTTTTTCCATAACAACTAAGGGCACCTAAAGCCGGAGAAACCTCTAGAAAGAGGAAAGGGAAGGCAATTGCTTCCACCTCCGAGTCATGGGAGATGGAGAGATTCATCTCAAAAGTGCATCAAGACCACTTCTATGAAGTTGTGGCAAAGAAAAAGGTGATCCCCGAGGTCCCCTTTAAGCTCAAAAAGAGTGAATATCTGGAGATCTAACATGAAATTCGAAGAAGAGGTTGGGAAATTCTCACCAACCCCATTCAACAAGTCGGGATCTTAATGGTTCAAGAGTTCTATGCTAATGCATGGATCACTAAGAACCATGACCAAAGTGTGAACCCGAACCCAAAGAATTGGCTCACAATGGTTCGGGGAAAATACTTGGATTTTAGTTTGAAAAATGTGAGGTTAGCATTCAACTTGCTAACGATGCAAGGAGACCCTCACCCTTTCACTAGAAGGGTCAACTTTGATCAAAGGTTGGACCAAGTCCTCTTGGACATTTGTGTGGAAGGCGCTCAATGGAAGAGAGATTTAAGAGGCAAGCCGGTTCAACTAAGAAGGCTTGACCTCAAGCCCGTGGCTAGGGGATGGTTGGAGTTTATCCAACGCTCTATCATTCCTACTAGCAACCTATCTGAAGTTACAATAGACCAGGCTATCATGATTCATAGCATCATGAATGGAGAGGAAGTAGAAGTTCATGAGATTATATCCCTAGAACTCTACAAGGTGGTAGACAAGTCTTCCACTTTGGCAAGGTTAGCCTTCCCTCATCTTATTTGTCACCTATGCAATTCAACCGGAATTGTCATAGAGGAAGATACCCTCATTGAAGAGGACAAGCCCATCACTAAGAAAAGGATGGAGCGAACAAGAGAGCCCAATCATGGACCTCAACAAGAGCTTGAGAAAGTTCCTCATTATGAAATCCCTGAGATGCCTCAACGGATGCACTTTCCTCCACATAACTATTGGGAGCAAATCAACACTGATGAGCGGATAATTTATACGCTTTTTGGCACTGTTTTTAGTATGCTTTAGTAGAATCTGGTTACTTTTAGGGATGTTTTCATTAATTTTTATGTTAAATTCACATTTCTGGACTTTACTATGAGTTTGTGTGTTTTTCTGTGATTTCAGGTATTTTCTGGCTGAAATTGAGGGACTTGAGCAAAAATCAGATTCA
>NC_029788.2:65044918-65055980 GCF_000816755.2 Arachis ipaensis
TGCTGTTCCTCAAAGATTAATGCAAAGTACTACTGTTTTTCTCTTCAATTCAACTTGTTCCACTTCTAAGATATTCATTCGCACTTCAACCGTAATGTGATGAACGTGACAATCATCATTATTCCCTCTGAACCCGTGCCTGACAACCACTTCCGTTCTACCTTAGATTGAATGAGTATTTCTTAGATCTCTTAATCAGAATCTTCGTGGTGTAAGCTAGATTGATGGCAGCATTCATGAGAATCCAGAAAGTCTAAACCTTGTCTGTGGTATTCCGAGTAGGATTCTGGGATTGAATGACTGTGACGAGCTTCAAACTCGCGATTGCTGGGCGTAGTGACAGACGCAAAAGGAGGGTGAATCCTATTCCAGCATGATCGGGAACCTCAGATGATTAGCCATGCTGTGACAGAGCATTTGGACCATTTTCACAAGAGGAGGGGATGTAACCATTGACAACGGTGATGCCATTGCATAAAGCCAGCCATGGAAAGAAGTAAGACTGATTGGATGAAGACAGCAGGAAAGCAGAGGTTCATAGGAACGAAAGCATCTCTATACGCTTATCTGAAATTTTCACCAATGAATTACATAAGTATTTCTATCCCTATTTTTTGTTTAATTAATATTAATTTCAAAAACTCCATAATCAATTATTATCCGCCTGACTGAGATTTACAAGGTGACCATAGCTTGCTTCATACCAACAATCTCCGTGGGATCGACCACGTAAGGTTTATTACTTGGACGACCCAGTGCACTTGCTAGTTAGTTGTATCGAAGTTGTGACAAATTATGAATTGAGATTAGAGCACCAAGTTTTTGGAGCTATTACCAGAGATCACAATTTCGTGCACCAAACACCTCCTTAGGAGAATTAAGTTCCAACATGGGACAACTAAGGGTGGAGCACCAAGAGCATTCCATCCTCCTCCATGAAATTAGAGAAGACCAAAGAGCCATGAGGGAAGAGCAACAAAGGCAAGGAAGAGACATAGAGGAGCTCAAGCACTCCATAAGATCTTCAAGAGGAAGAACTAGCCGCCATCACTAAGGTGGACCCGTTCTTTAATTTCCTTGTTTTATTTTTCTATTTTTCGTTTCCTATGCCTTATATTTTATTTATGTTTGTGCCTTTATTACATGATCATTAGTGTCTAGTGTCTATGCCTTAAAGCTATGAACGTCCTATGAATTCTTCACCATTCTTAAATGAAAAATGTTTTAATTGCAAAAGAACAAGAAGTGCATGGTTTCGAATTCTATCTTGAAACTAGTTTAATTATTTTGATGTGGTGGCAATACCTCTTGTTTTCTGAATGAATGCTTGAATAGTGCATATTTATGAATTTGTTGTTTATGAATGTTAAAATTGTTGGCTCTTGAAAGAATGATGAAAAAGGAAAAATGTTATTGATAATCTGAAAAATCATAAAATTGAGTCATGAAGCAAGAAAAAGCGGTGAAAAAGAAAAAGCTTGCAAAAAAAAATTGGCGAAAAAAAAAAAGAAAAAAAAAAGAAAAAGCAAGCAGAAAAAGCCAATAGCCCTTTAAACCAAAGGGCAAGGGTAAAATCAAAAAAGGATCCAAGGCTTTGAGCATTAATGGATAGGAGGGCCCAAAGGAATAAAATCCTGGCCTAAGCGGCTAAACCAAGTTGTCCCTAACCATGTGCTTGTGGCGTGAAGGTGTCAAGTGAAAAGCTTGAGACTGAGTGGTTAAAGTCGTGGTCCAAAGCAAAAAAAAAAAGTGTGCTTAAGAACCCTAGACACCTCTAATTGGGGACTCTAGCAAAGCTGAGTCACAATCTGAAAAGGTTCATCCAGTTATGTGTCTGTGGCATTTATGTATCCGGTGGTAATACTGGAAAACAAAATGCTTAGGGTCACGGCCAAGCCTCATAAAGTAGCTGTGTTCAAGAATCAACATACTGAACTAGGAAAATCAATAACACTATCTGAATTCTAAGTTCCTATAGATGCCAATCATTCTGAACTTCAATTGGAATTCATTGTATATTCTCTTCTTTTTATCCTATTTTGTTTTCAGTTGCTTGGGGACAAGCAACAATTTAAGTTTAGTGTTGTGATGAGCGGATAATTTATACCCTTTTTGGCACTATTTTTATATAGTTTTTAGTATGTTTTAATTACTTTTTATTATATTTTTATTAGTTTTTATTCAAAAATTATATTTCTGGACATTACTATGAGTTTGTGTGTTTTTCTGTGATTTCAGGTATTTTCTAGCTGAAATTGAGGGACCTGAGCAAAAATCTGATTCAGAGGCTGAAAAAGGACTACAGATGCTGTTGGATTCTGACCTCCCTGCACTCAAAGTGGATTTTATGGATCTATTGAAGCCCAATTGGTGTGCTCTCATTTGCGTTGGAAAGTAGACATCCTGGGATTTCCAGCAATATATAATAGTCTATACTTTGCCCGAGATTTGATGGCCCAAACTGGCGTTCAAAGTCAGCCTAAAACATCTTGGCGTAAAATGCCCAAACTGGCACCAAAGCTGGCGTTTAACTCCATGAACATCCTATGCACGTGTAAAGCTCAATGCTCAGCCCAAGCACACACCAAGTGGGCCCCGGAAGTGGATTTCTGTACTATCTGCACTTAGTTACTCATTTTCTGTAACCCTAGGTTACTAGTCTAGTATAAAAACTGCTTTTAGAGATTTATTTTACGTCTTTTGACCGTCTAGTCATTTGACCGCCTTTCATCTTTTCACGTTTGGAGGCTGGCCTCACGGCCATGCCTAGACCTTTTATACTTATGTATTTTCTACAGTGGAGTTTCTACACCCCATAGATTAAGGTGTGGAGCTCTGCTGTTCTTCATGAATTAATGCAATTACTACTATTTTCTATTCAATTCACGCCTACTTCTTCTCTAAGATATACTCTCCTTCTTAATTCAGTTAAGTCAGAATGAAGGGGTGACCCATGACAATCACCCAATCTTCATTACTCGCTTAGCCAAGGTCGCGTTCCTGACAACCACAAAGCGATCTACATGATGTTCAATGTAGTCATTGGACGACAGCTGGAGTATATTCTCTTGGGTTTCTAGTCTAAGATTAGAACCTTCGTGGTATAGGCTAAAATTATTGGCAGCCATTCCTGGGATCTGGAAAGTCTAAACCTTGTCTGTGGTATTCTGAGTAGGATTCAGGATCCAAAAAGTCTAAACCTTGTCTGTGGTATTTCGAGTAGGATCTGGGAAGGGTTGACTGTGACGAGCTTCAAACCTAAGAATATGGGGTACAAGTGACAGCGTGCAAAAGGACAATGGTCCTATTCTGACGCTAGCGGGAATCGACAGATGATTAGCCGTGCGGTGACAGTGCATATAGATTTGTTTTCATCCGAGAGGATCATACAGCTTGGCATGGAAGGAGGTAACGCATGGTTGGAAGAAGGCAGTAGGAAAGCAGAAGTTCAGAAGCAACAAAGCATCTCCAGACACTTATCTAAAATTCCCACCAATGAATTACATAAGTATATTTATCTTATTTTATATTTCATTTATATTTTAATTATCAAAACCCCATAACCATTTGAATCTGCCTGACTGAGATTTACAAGGATGACCATAGCTTGCTTCAAGCCGACAATCTTCGTGGGATCGACCCTTACTCACGTAAGGTATTACTTGGACGACCCAGTGCACTTGCTGGTTAGTTGTGCGGAGTTGTGAAAAGGAGTTGAGATTACGATCGTGCGTACCAAGTTGTTGGCGCCGTTGAGATCACAATTTTGTGCACCAGTTACTAACCAAAACAACTCAGGCAATCAAGAAATCAGCTCGGACAAATATGGGTACAACTCAGACTAAAGTATACAACAGCAAAAGGAGACCCCAGGACTCACACCAAGGTCCAGGGGCATCCTTTAGAGGCAGTAATAAAATAGGGACTCGGGAAAAATCTACAAGTACTATGTCTCCACATCTCTCAACAAAAAATAACCCTCTTTGAACAAGCGACACTCCGAAGTCACGAATTAAAAAGTCATCAAAAATCTCCATCCTTTTACAATCTATCAGAAAAGAAACATCAAACATGCCAAATGGAAATCACCAAAGACGCAACCTTTTTTATAATCAAATAGTTCAAAGCTTCAAAACGGAGGACACAATCAGAAACAATAAACAACATTCAAAACCCTAGAAGCATCAGCAATCAGGAAACGCAAAAAGGTTCATACAAATCGAAGAAGCTCTCAGCACACATCATAGCGATGACCAGATGCAACAAAACCAAAGAAAAACTTAAACTTTCGAACAAGAAATCAAACAAATATCAAAACTTTTTCAAATCCAAGCATGAAGAAATAGCACGGAAAAAAGAAAAATGAAGAAAAGCACCTACCTGTAAAGAAAGTAGTGAAGACTTGACAAGACCGCGCTGATAATCACCTCCGAAAGCAAGGAAAGCACGAAGACGTGAAAACTTGGGAGCAAGAGAAAGGAAGAAGCACAGAGAACAAAAGAAAGAACTAAAGGGACGGCACTTTGTGAAAATTCAAAAATGAAATGAGAAAGAGGGAAGAAGGGAGCGGCAAAAGGGAATTAATGAGTCCTTAAAGGCCCTCGCATGTTCCCTAGGATAAACGCAAACGCACGATGCAGTTAAAGGAGTGAGAAAAATGCTCCATATTCAAATGGAAGCTCTACAAAATGGAATAGAAGTCTAAAGGACTCTACCCTAAAAAGAAAGACCGCACTCAAGCAGGGGCACTATTCATGCCCAGGGTCGAACTGTATGACCCGGGCTGATTGACGACCAGTTGACCGACCTCTTCATGTCAAGATTACTAGTGCACGAAATTATGATCTCAACAAACCAGCAAGTGCACTGGGTCGTCCAAGTAATACCTTACGTGAGTAAGGGTCGATCCCACGGAGATTGTCGGCTTGAAGCAAGCTATGGTCATCTTGTAAATCTCAGTCAGGCAGATTCAAATGGTTATGAAGTTTTAAGAATTAAAAGATAAATAAAACATAAAATAAAATAGAGATACTTATGTAATTCATTGGTGAGAATTTCATATAAGCGTATGGAGATGCTTTGTTCCTTCTGAATCTCTGCTTTCCTACTGTCTCCATTCAATCATTCATACTCCTTTCCATGGCAAGCTGTATGTTGGGTATCACCGTTGTCAATGGCTACCTCCCGTCCTCTCAGTGAAAATGGTCCAAATGCGCTGTCACCGCACGGCTAATCAGCTATTGGTTCTCGATCGTGTCGGAATAAGATCTAATGATCCTTTTGCACACTGTCACTGCGCCCAACACTCGCGAGTTTGAAGCTCGTCACAGTCATTCCTTCCCAGATCCTACTCGGAATACCACAAACAAGGTTTAGACTTTCTGGATCTTAGGAATGGCCGCCAATAATTCTACCCTATACCAGGAAGACTCTGATCGTGAACCAGGAGGCTAAGAGATACACACTCAAGCTATTGCAGATAGAACGGAAGTGGTTGTCAAGCATGCGTTCATAGGCGAGAATGATGATGAGTATCACGGATCATCACATTCAACAGGTTGAAGTGCGAGTGAATATCTTAGAATAAGAATAAGCTTGAGTTGAATAGAAAAACAATAGTACTTTGCATTAATTCATGAAGAACAGCGGAGCTCCACACCTTAATCTATGGGGCGTAGAAACTCCACCGTTGAAAATACATAAGTGATAATGGTGTTCATTGGCTTTGGTCCCAGAGGGGGAACCAGAATGACCAAGACGCAAATACAATAGTAAAAAGTCCTATTTATAATAAACTAGTTACTAGAGTTTACATAAATAAGAAAATAGTACAGAAATCCACTTCCGGGGACCACTTGGTGTGTGATTGGGCTAAGCATTGAAGCTTTCATGTGTAGAGACTTCTTTTGGAGTTAAACGCCAGTCTGTAGCCTATTTCTGGTGTTTAACTCTAGTTTGTAACTTGTTTCTGGCGTTTAACGCTAGAATAGGACAGGAAGTTGGCATTTGAACGCTAGTTTGCATCGTCAAAACTCGGGCAAAGTATGGACTATTATATATTTCTGGAAAGCCATGGATGTCTACTTTCCAACGAAATTGAGAGCGCACCAATTGGGTTTCTGTAGCTCTTGAAAATTCATTTCGAGTGCAGGGAGATCAGAATCCAACAGCATCTGCAGTCCTTTTTCATTCTCTGAATTAGTTTGTTGCTCAGGTCCCTCAATTTCAGCCAGAAAATACCTGAAATTATAGAAAAACACACAAACTCATAGTAAAGTCCAAAAATGTAATTTTTGCATAAAAACTAATAAAAACATAGTAAAAACTAACTAAATTATACTAAAAACTACTTAAAAACACTGCCAAAAAGCGTATAAATTATCCGCTCATCACAACACCAAACTTAAATTGTTGCTTGTCCCCAAGCAACTGAAAATCAAATAGGATAAAAAGAAGAGAATATACTATAAATTCCAAAATATCAATGAAACTTAACTCCAATTAGATGAGCGGAACTCGTATCTTTTTGCCTCTGAACAGTTTGGGAATCTCACTTTATCCTTTGAACTTTAGAATGATTAGCTTCTATAGGAACTCAGAATTTAGATAGCATTATTGATTCTCCTAGTTCAGTATGTTGATTCTTGAACACAGCTACTTTATGAGTCTTGGCCGTGGCCCTAAGCACTTTGTTTTCCAGTATTACCACCGGATACATAAATGCCACAGACATATAACTGGGTGAACCTTTTCAGATTATGACTTAGCTTTGCTAAAGTCCTTAATTAGAGGTGTCCAGAGTTCTTAAGCATACTCTTTTTGCTTTGGATCACGACTTTAACCGCTCAGTCTCAAGTTTTTCACTTGACACCTTCACGCCACAAGCACATGGTTAGGGATAGCTTGGTTTGGCTGCTTAGGCCAGGATTTTATTCCTTTGGGCCCTCCTATCCATTAATGCTCAAAGGCTTGGATCCTTTTACCCTTGCCTTTGGGTTTAAAGGGTTATTGGCTTTTTGCTCTTGCCTTTTGGTTTAAAGAGCTCTTGGCTTTTTCTGCTTACTTTTTCTTTTCTTTCTTTTTTTTTTCTTTTATTTTCACCATTTTTTTTGCAAGCCTTGTTATTCACTACTTTTTCTTGCTTCAAGAATCAATTTTATGATTTTTCAGATTATCAATAACATTTCTCCTTTTTCATCATTCTTTCAAGAGCCAACAATTTTAACATTCATAAACAACAAATTCAAAAAAATATGCACTGTTCAAGCATTCATTCAGAAAACAAAAAGTATCGTCACCACATCAAAATAATTAAACTAATTTCAAGGATGAATTCGAAATCATGTACTTCTTGTTCTTTTGTGGTTAAAACATTTTTCATTTAAGAAAGGTGATGGATTCATAGGACACTCATAGTTTTAAGGCATAATCACTAGACACTAATGATCATGTAATGAAGACACAAACATAAATAAAAATAAAGCATAGAGAATGAAAATAGAAAAAATAAATAGACAAGGAGATTAAGGAACGGGTCCACCTTAGTGAGGGTGGCATCTTCTTCCTCTTGAAGAACCAATGGTTCTCTTGAGCTCCTCTATGTCTCTTCCTTACCTTTGTTGCTCCTCCCTCATAGCTCTTTGATCTTCTCTAATTTCATGGAGAATGATGGAGTGCTCTTGGTGCTCCACCCTTAGTTGTCTCATGTTGGAACTTAATTCTCCTAGGGAGGTGTTAATTTGCTCCCAATAATTTTATGGAGGAAAGTGCATCCCTTGAGGCATCTCAGGGATTTTATGATGAGGAATTTCCTCATGCTCTTGTTGAGGTCCATGAGTGGGCTCTCTTGTTTGCTCCATCCTCTTTTTAGTGATGGGCTTGGGAGATGAATTTCTCCATCTCCCATGACTCGGAGGTGGAAGAAATTGTCTTCCCTTTCCTCTTTCTAGAGGTTTCTCCGGCCTTTGGTGTCATTAGTGGTTATGGAAAAACAAAAAGGCTATGCTTTTTCTACACTAAACTTAAAATGTTTGCTCATCCTCGAGCAAAAGAAGGAAGAAGAGAGGAGGAGAAGAAGAAATGGAGGAGGTGGAGGTGTGTGGTGGGTTTCGGCCAAGGGGGGAGGAAGTGTGTATGAAAAGGTGTGAAGAAGGGAGACGAAGAGGTGTGGCAGGTGGGGATCCTATGGGGTCCACAGATCCTTAGAGTGCAATCCTGGCGTTTAACACCAGACTGCTGCTTGTTTCTGGCATTAAATGCCAAGCTGTAGCCTGTTTCTGGCGTTTAACGCCAGACTGTAGCCTGTTTCTGGCATTTAACGCCAGCTTGATGCTTCTTTCTGGCGTTAAATGCCAGTCTGATGATTCTTACTGGCGTTTAAACGCCAGTAAGCTTATCCTCTAGGGTGTGCTATTTTTAATGCTGTTTTTCATTCTATTTTTGATTTGATTTTTTTCAGTTGTTTTTGTGACTTTACATGATCATCAACCTAAAGAAAACATAAAATAGCAATGGAAAATAAATAGATATGATTAAATAATATTGGGTTGCCTCCCAATAAGCGCTTCTTTAATGTCAATAGCTTGACAGTGAGCTCTCATGGAGCCTCACAGATAATTAGAGCAGGGTTGTGGCCTCTCAACACCAAACTTAGAGTTTGGTTGTGGCCTCCCAACACCAAACTTAGAGTTTGAATGTGGGGGTTTTTTTTGACTCTGTAGTGGGAGAAACTTTTCATGCTTCCTCTCCATGGTTAAATAAGGAGAACCTTGAGTCTTGAATACAAGGTAGTCCTCATTCAACTGAAGGACCAACTCTCTTCTGTCAACATCAATCATAGCTTTTGCTGTGGCTTGGAAGGGTCTACCAAGGATGATGGATTCGTCTTCATCCTTCCCAGTGTCTAGGATTATGAAATTAGCAGGGATGTAAAGGCCTTCAACCTTTACTAGCACGTCCTCTACTTAGGATGCCGACTTGTTGGATGGGATTTGTTAGAACTTCCCAACCTCTTCTTTGAATTTAATGTCGGATCTCCGGATACTCATTTCTTTTGAGTTTAAAAGGGACCTCAGGGATCGCCTTCTTCTTGGCCACAACATCATAGAAGTGGTCTTGATGGGCTTTGGAGATGAACCTTTCCATCTCCCATGACTCGGATGTGGAAGCTTTTGTCTTCCCTTTCCCTCTTCTAGAGGATTCTCCGGTCTTTGATGCCATCAATGGTAATGGAAAAACAAAAAAGCTATGCTTTTACCACACCAAAATTAGAATATTGCTCGCCCTCGAGCAATAAACAAAAGAATAGAAGAAGAAGAAGAAGAAGAAGAAGAAGAAATATGGAGAGGGGGAGGGAGATGTGGTTTTGGCCAAGAGGAGTGTAGAGGGGTGTGTTGTGTGAATTTGAAGAAGAATGGATGGCTTTATATAGGGTAGGGAGGTGGGGTATTGGTTTGGCTATATGGGTGGGTTTGGGTGGGAAATTGGTTTTGAATTTTGAAGGTAGGTGGAGTTTATGAGGTAGGTTTATTGGGAAGAGTGGGTGGATGTGAGTGGTGAAGGTTTAGTGGGGAAGAGAGATTGAGGTGATTGGTGAGGGGTTTTTAGGGAAGAGTGTTTATGGGGTTGTGTGAAAGAGAGTGGTGAGAAGAAGTGAGTGGAGGTAGGTGGGGATCCTGTGGGGTCCAAAGATTCTGAGTTGATCCTGTGGGGTCCACAGATCCTGAGTAGATCCTGTGGGGTCCACAGATCCTGAGGTGTTCAAGGATTTACATCCCTACACCCATTAGGCATGTAAAAATGCCTTTGTACCCAACTCTGGGCATTCAGCGCCAGGTTGGTGGCCATTTTGGGCGTTCAACGCCCATTTGTGTGCCATTTCTGGCGTTGAACGCCAGAACCATGCTTGTTCTGGCGTTCAGCGCCCAGAAGCTGCCCATTTTGGGCGTTCAGCGCCAGAACCATGCTCTGTTCTGGCGCTGAACGCCAGACAGATACTCCTCCAGGGTGCGATTTTTCTTCTGCTGTTTTTGATTCCGTTTTCAATTTTTATATTTATTTTGTGACTCCACATGATCATAAACCTAAGAAAACATGAAAAACAATGAAAATAAGAATTAGATAAACATTGGGTTGCCTCCCAACAAGCGCTTCTTTAATGTCAATAGCTTGACAGTGGGCTCTCATGGAGCCTCACAGATGTGCAGAGCTTTGTTGAGACTCTCCAACACCAAACTTAGAGTTTGGATATGGGAGTTCAACACCAAACTTAGAGTTTGGTTGTGGTTTCCCAACACCAAACTTAGAGTTTGACTGTGGGGGCTCTGGTTGACTCTGCTTGGAGAGAAGCTTTTTCTGCTTCCTCTCCATGGTTGCAGAGGGAGATCCTTGAGTTTTCAACACAAGGGAGTCCTCATTCCATTGAAAGACTATTTCACCTCTGTCAACATCAATCACAGCTCTTGCTGAGGCCAGGAAAGGTCTTCCTAGGATGATGGATTCATCCTCTTCCTTTCCAGTATCCAAGACTATGAAATCAGCAGGGATTATTAGAAGCATTTTGTTCAGAGTTCACTGTCTGTTGCTGAGTTGATGATGGAAAAGGCTTGCTATTGCTAAACCTGTTTCTTCCACCATTATTAAAGCCTTGTTGGGGCTTTTGATCCTTCCATGAGAAATTTGGATGATTTCTCCATGTTGAGTTATAGGTGTTTCCATAAGGTTCACCTAAGTAATTTACCTCTGCTATTGCAGGGTTCTCAGGATCATAAGCTTCTTCTTCAGAAGATGCCTCTTGAGTACTGTTGGATGCAGCTTGCATTCCATGCAGACTCTGAGAGATCATATTGACTTGCTGAGTCAATATTTTATTCTGAGCTAATATGGCATTCAGAGTATCTACTTCAAGAACTCCCTTCTTCATAGGCATCCCATTACTCACAGGATTCCTTTCAGAAGTGTACATGAACTGGTTATTAGAAACCATGTCAATGAGTTCTTGAGCTTCTGCAGGCGTTTTCTTTAGGTGAATGGACCCACCTGCAGAAGTGTCCAATGACATCTT
>NC_029788.2:65056120-65056858 GCF_000816755.2 Arachis ipaensis
GCATTCTTAGTCTAAAGCTTCAGTCCAGGAATTAGACATGGCTCACTAGCCAGCCAAGCTTTCAAAGAGAGCTCCAGTCCAAAACACTAGGCATGGCCAATGGCCAGCCAAGCTTCAGCATTTAACACGAGAGTATATTGCTCTTGATAACAAATTGCAAGCCTCAGTCCAAATAAATTTAGACATGGCTTTACAGCCAGCCAGGCTTTACATGCTTCATGAAACACTAGAATTCATTCTTAAAAATTTTGAATAAAATATTTGAAAACATTTTTTTTTTCGAAAACAGATGAGAAAAGTTTTGAAATATTTTTGAAAAAATTTTTGAAAAGAAAACGAAAAGAAAGTTACCCAATCTGAGCAACAAGATGAACCGTCAGTTGTCCAAACACGAACAATCTCCGGCAACGGCGCCAAAAACTTGGTGCAAGAAATTGTGATGTCTAGGCGCAAACTATTCCTGGCACGTGAGCAACTTGGTACGCGTAATCGTGATTACACATTCATAATTCGTCACAACTTCGATACAACTAACCAGCAAGTGCACTGGGTCGTCCAAGTAATACCTTACGTGAGTAAGGGCCGAATCCCACGGAGATTGTTGGTATGAAGCAAGCTATGGTCACCTTGCAAATCTCAGTTAGGCAGATATAAATGGATAATGGTGTTTTCGAATTTAATATAATAAAATAGGGGTAGAAATACTTATGTAATTCATTGGTAGGAATTTCAGATAAG
>NC_029788.2:65057711-65066646 GCF_000816755.2 Arachis ipaensis
AAGGTCCAGGCATGGCCGAGATGGCCAGCCCCCAAAACGTGATCAAAAGATCATAAGGTAATCCAAAGATTCCAAATACAATAGTAAAAGGTCCTATTTATAATAAACTAGCTACTAGGGTTTACATGAGTAAGTAATTGATGCATAAATCCACTTCCGGGGCCCACTTGGTGTGTGTTTGGGCTGAGCCTGAGTGTTGCACGTGCAGAGGCCATTTGTGGATTTGAACGCCAGTATTTGTGCCAGTTTGGGCGTTCAACTCTGGTTTTGGATCCTTTTCTGGCGCTGGACGCCAGATTTGGGTAGAAAGCTGGCGTTGAACGCCAGTTTACGTCGTCTATTCTTGACCAAAGTATGGACTATTATATATTGCTGGAAAGCCCTGGATGTCTACTTTCCAACGCAATTGAAAGCGCGCCATTTCGAGTTCTGCAGCTCCAGAAAATCCACATTGAGTGCAGGGAGGTCAGAATCCAACAGTATCAGCAGTCCTTCTTCAACCTCTGAATCTGATTTTTGCTCAAGTCCCTCAATTTCAGCCAGAAAATACCTGAAATCACAAAAAAATACACAAACTCATAGTAAAGTCCAGAAATGTGAATTTAACATAAAAACTAATGAAAACATCCCTAAAAGTAACTAGATTCTACTAAAAGCATACTAAAAACAATGCCAAAAAGCGTATAAATTATCCGCTCATCAGTGTTCCTCCTCGAGGATGCACCCGAAGGCGAAGAGATGTGAGCTCATGACCGTCCAACTTAAGGACGTTAAAGAAAAGTGTTAGGTGGGAGAAACCCCACCATGGTAAGATCTTCCTTTTGTGTATCTTTTGCATGTAGTTTTTAGACTCTTTACTTGATTTTAGGCTTTATTTTGCTTGACTTGGTTAAGATTTTCATGATGATTTTCATTAATGTTGAAGAAAACACTTCATTTTGACTATTGCATGGATTTTTTAGTGTTTTTTACCTGTTTAGATTGAATGACTGCCAAGATTGTGTATAAAGTGCATTTCTTCATGCTTATGAAAAAAAAGGGGTGTCCACGCGCAAGCGTGGAGGATGCTTATGCGTCGATTGCACTTCTCCAACTCTTGGTACAAAAAACCCGAGAGTTGTGCAAGATTTGTGCTAACAATGTGCCCAACCCACAACCCCTTTCACGTGTGCGGGTCGCTTGACGTGTAAGCATCCCTCTCTGTTTCACGCATCCACGCGTAAGCATGGGTAACGCGCGTGTGTCCCTAAATTCTCTTTCGCAACCCACGCGTAAGCATGGGCGATGCATACGAGTCGATCGCAATTCCCCAACTCCTAGTACAAAAAACCCGAGAGTTGTGCGAGAATTGTGCGAAAATTATGCTGGGAGCACAACTGCTGCCCACGCATAAGCGTGGGAGATGCTTACGCGTCATTTTCCCTTCTACCTATCCGCGCGTATGCATCGCATGACGCGTATGCGTCGCTTGCACTACAGCCAACTCCCGGTACAAAAACCTGAGAGTTGTGCGAGTTTCATGCTGCCTCTGTGCGCAACGTGCGACTGTTTCCATGTGTGCGCGTCCCTAGATGCGTATGCGTTCTCTCCCGTTCTGCTACCCATTCGTATGCGTGTGCGATGCTCTCGTGTCACTACTCTATTCCACTCATCCACGCGTACTGATGAGCGGATAATTTATACCCTTTTTGGCATTATTTTTTCATAGTTGTTTGTATGTTTTAGTTACTTTTTATTATATTTTTAATAGTTTTTATTCAAAAATCACATTTCCGGATTTTACTATGAGTTTGTGTGTTTTTCTTTGAATTCAGGTATTTTCTGGCTGAAATTGAGAGACTTGAGCAAAAATCTGATTCAGAGGCTGAAAAAGGACTATAGATGCAAGGATTCTGACCCTCTTGCACTCGAAGTAGATTTTTGGGAGCTATAGAAGCTCAATTGACACGCTCTCAATTGCGTTGGAAATTAGACATCTTGGACTTTCCAGCAATATACAATAGTCTATTCTCTGCGCGAGATTTGATGGCCCAAACTGGTGCTAAAAAACCAGCCTAAAACTTTCTGGCGTAAAACGCCAGAACTGGCACCAGAATTGGAGTTACACGCCCAAACTGGCACCCAAGCTGGCGTTTAACTCCAAGAATAGCCTATGCTCGAAAAAGCTTCAATGCTCAGTCCAAGCACACACCAAGTGGGTCCCGGAAGTGGATTTCTGCACTATCTGCACTTAGTTACTCATTTTCTGTAAACCTAGGTTACTAGTCTAGTATAAAAACTACTTTTAGAGATTTATTCTAGATCTTTTTGGAATCATATGTATCTTTTATCATCTTTTCATGTTTGGAGGTTGGCCTCACGGCCATGCCTAGAACTCTTTTCACTTATGTATTTTCTACGGTTGAGTTTCTACACCCCATAGATTAAGGTGTGGAGCTCTGCTGTTCTTCATGAATCAATGCAAGTACTATTGTTTTTCTATTCAATTCACGCCTACTTCTTCTCCAAAATATACTCTCGTACTTATTCAGTTAAGTCAGAATGAAGGGGTGACCCGTGACAATCACCCACTATCTTCGTTACTCGCTTAGCCAAGATCCACGTGCCTGACAACAACAAGAGGTCTTCATGATGTTCAACGTAGTTATTGAACGACAGCCAGAGTATATTCTCTTGGGTATCTAATACACGTACCGAGTCCGTGGGATTAGTATCTTTGTGGTATAGGCTAGAACCAATTGGCAGCATTCCTGGGATCCGAAAAGTCTAAACCTTGTCTGTGGTATTCCGAGTAGGATCTGGGAAGGGATGACTTGTCTTGCATGTCTTTCTTTTCTTAAAAATTTTCAAAAATATGTTCTTGATGTTCATCATGATCTTCAAAGTGTTCTGGCATGCATTTATTATTTTGATCTTAAATTTTTATGTTTTGTTTCATTTTTGCTGTTTAATGAAAAAAAAAGGAGAAAAACAACAAAAATTATATCTTTTTTTTCTCTCTCCTCATTAAAAATTCAAAAATAAAAAATAATACCTTTTCCTTATTTTACTCATAAATCTCGAAATTTTGGGTTGATTTAGTCAAAAGTTTTAAATTTTAGTTGTTTCTTATGAGTCAAGTCAAAATTTCAAATTAAAAATTCTATCTTTTCAAATCTTTTTTTCAAAAATCAAATATTTTTCATTTTTCTTCTTAATATTTTCGAATTTCTCAAATAAATTTTCAAAATCTTTTTCTTATTTTTATTTCATATTTTCGAAATTATTGGTAACATTTAATGTTTTGAGTAAAAAATTTTTAAGTTGTTACTTGCCAATTAAGAAAGGATCAATCTTTAAATTCTAGAATCATATCTTTTAGTTTCTTGTTAGTCAAGTAATCAACTTTAATTTCAAAAATCAAATCTTTTTAATTTCCTTTCAAATCTTTTTAAAAATAAATTTCAATCATATCTTTTTCAAAACTTAATTTCAAAATCGTTTTCTAACTTCTTATCTTTTCAAAATTTATTTTCAAATCTTTTTCAATTAACCACTTGATTTGTTTATTTTAATTTTAAAAAGTTTACTATTTCTTATCTTTTTCAAAACCACCTAACTACCTTTCTCTCTCTCTAATTTTCGAAAAACCCCTCACCACTTTTTCAAAATTATTTTTAATTAACTAATTATTTTAAATTCTAATTTTATTTTATTTCTTTTAATACTTTCGAATTCTCACTAATAATTAAAATAAAAACAAAAATATTTTTTTTTAATTAATATTCGAATACTCTCTCTCTCTTTCATCTCTTTCTATTTATTTTATTTATTTGCTATCACTCCTCTTCTTCTTATAATTCGAACCCTCCCCCTCTCTCTGTGTTCGAATTCTTCTCATTCTATCTTTATCTCATTCTTCTATTCTTCAACTCATAAAAAGGAATCTCTATACTGTGACATAGAGGATTCCTCTTCTTTTCTATTATCTTCTTTTTGATATGAGCAGAAACAGGGATAAAGACATTCTTGTTGAAACTAATCCTGAACCTTAAAGGACTCTGAAGAGGAAGCTAAGAGAAGCTAAAACATAACACTCTGGAGAGGACCTTACAGAAATTTTTAAAAAAGAAGAAGACATGGCAGCCAAAAATAACAACAATGGTGGAGATGCAAGAAAGATGCTTGGTGACTTTACTGCACCAACTTCTGACTTCTATGGAAGAAGCATCTCAATTCCTGCAATTTGAGCAAACAACTTTGAGCTTAAGCCTCAATTAGTTTCTCTAATGCAGCAGAATTGCAAGTTTCATGGACTTCCATTGGAAGATCCTCATCAGTTCTAGCTGAATTCTTACAAATCAGTGACACTGTTAACACCAATGGAGTTAATCCTGAGGTCTATAGGCTTATACTTTTCCCCTTTGCTGTAAGAGACAGAGCTAGGACATGGTTGGACTCGCAACCTAAAGAAAGCCTGAACTCTTGGAAAAAGTTAGTCAATGCTTTCTTGGCAAAATTCTTTCCACCTCAAAAGTTGAGCAAGCTTAGAGTGGAAGTCCAGACCTTTAGACAGAAGGAAAGTGAATCCCTCTATGAAGCTTGGGAAAGATACAAGCAATTTATCAAAAGGTGTCCATCTGACGTGCTTTCAGAATGAAGCATCCTATGTATATTCTATGATGGTCTGTCTGAATTATCCAAGATGACCTTGGATCACTCTGCTGGCGGATCTCTTCATCTAAAGAAGACGCCTGCAGAAGCCCAGAAACTCATTGAAATGGTTGCAAATAACCAGTTCATGTATACTTCTGAAAGAAATCCCGTGAATAATGGGATGACTCAGAAGAAAGGAGTTCTTGAGATTGATACTCTGAATGCCATATTAGCTCAGAACAAAATATTGACTCAGCAAGTCAATATGATTTCTCAGAGTCTGACTGGAATGCAAGCTGCATCCGACAGTACTAAAAAAGCTTCCTCTAAAGAAGAAGCTTATGACCCTGAGAATCCTGCAATGGAAGAGGTGAATTACGTGGGAGAATCCTATGGAAACACCTATAATTCTTCATGGAAGGATCAACAGAAGGCTCAACAATGTTTCAATAATAATAATGGTGGGAAAAATAGGCTTGGCAATAGCAAGCCATTTCCATCATCTTCTGAGCAACAGACAGAGAATTCTAAGCAGAGCCTCTCTGACTTGGCAACCATAGTCTCTGATCTATCTAAGACCACTCTCAGTTTTATGACTGAAATAAGATCCTCATCAGAAATTTGGAGGCACAAGTGGGTCAGCTGAGTAAAAGAGTTACTGAAATCCCTTCTAGTACTCTCTCAAGCAATACAGAAGAAAATCCAAAGAGAGAATGCAAGGCCATCAATATACCCAACATGTCCAAAATTGTAGAGGGGGAAGAGGCAGTGATTTCCTGTGAGGAAGACTTTGTTGGACGTCCACTGACCACTAAAGAGTTCCCTATTGAGGAACCAAAGGAATCTGAGGCCCATACAGAGAACATAGAGATTCCAATGAACTTACTGTTGCCATTAATGAGCTCTGATGAGTATTCTTCCTCTGAAGAGGATGAAGGTATTATTGAAGAAACTGGATCCCAAAAAGTTCTTAATACCTTGTACCATAGGTACCATGACCTTTAAGAAGGCTTTGTGTGACCTGGGATAAGGAATAAGCCTCATGTCATTCCCTGTAATGGAGAAACTAGGGATCTTTGAGGTACAAGCTGCAAGATTTTCACTAGAATTGGCAGACAAATCAAGGAAACAGGCTTATGGACTTGTAGAGGATGTCTTAATGAAGGTTGAAGGCCTGTACATCCCTGCTGACTTCATAATCCTAGACACTAGGAAGGATGAAGATGAATCCATTATCCTTGGAAGACCCTTCCTATCCACAGCAAGAGGAGAGTTAGTCCTTCAATTGAATGAGGACTACCTTGTGTTTAAGGCTCAAGGATCTTCTTCTGTAACCATGGAGAGGAAGCATGAAAAGCTTCTCTCAATACAGAGTCAAACAGAGCCCCCACACTCAACTTCTAAGTATGGTGTTGGGAGGCCACCATTAAGCTCTGAGTCTCTGTGAAGCTCTCTAAGAGCTCACTGTCAAGCTATTGACATTAAAGAAGCGCTTATTGGGAGGCAACCCAATGTTATTTAATTATATTTATTTGTTTTCCATTACTATTTTATGTTTTCTTTAACTAGATGGTCATGTGAAGTTATAAAAACAACTGCAGAATTAAAGCGGAATCAAAAACAGCATAAAAAATAGCACACCCTGGAGGATAGGCTTACTGGCGTTTAAACGCCAGTAAGGATAGCAGAATGGGCGTTTAACACCCAGTCTGGTAGCATTATGGGCGTTAAATGCCAGAAATGGCAGACAAACTGTCGTTTAACGCCAGAAAAGGGTGTCTGGATGGCGTTAAACGCCAAAATTGGCACACAGAGGGCGTTTACACACCAGAATGGTGCAGGGAGCGGAATTCCTTGACACCTCAGGATCTGTGGACTCCACAGGATCTCCACCTAGCCTACCTCTTCTTCTCTCCTCTTCACACGTTTCCATAACACTCTTCCCCAAATACCCTTGACCAATCCCATCAATACCTCTTCCTCAAACACCATTCACCTATCAAATCCTACCCTCTTCTCCATATTCTCTTCACCACTCACATCCATCCATCATAAACCACACTTACCTCACCGTTCAAATTCAAACTATTCCCCTCCCAAACCCACCCTTTCATAACTGAATTCCCTCTCTCTCTTACCCTATAAATACCCCTCCTTACAACCTTCAATTTCACACCTCATACACACTTAACCCATTTGGCCGAACCCACTCATCACCTCCATCTCCTCCATTTCTTCTTCTTCTCTTTATTTCTTCCTTTTTTTTGCTCGAGGACGAGCAAACCTTCTAAGTTTTGTGTGGGAAAAGCTTTGCTTTTTATTTTTTCATAACCATTAATGGCACCTAAGGCCGGAGAAACCACTAGAAAGAGGAAAGAGAAGGCAATTGCTTCCACGTTCGAGTCATGGGAGATGGAGAGATTCATCTCAAAAGTGCATCAAGACCACTTCTATGAAGTTATGGCCAAGAAAAGGGTGATTTCCGAAGTCCCCTTCATGCTCAAAAAGAGTGAATATCCGGAGATCCGATGTGAGATTCAAAGAAGAGATTGGAAATCTCTCACCAACCCTATCCAACAAGTCGGAATCTTAATGGTTCAAGAGTCCTATGCTAATGCATGGATCACTAAGAATCATGATCAAAGTGTGAACCCGAACATAAATAATTGGCTCACAATGATTCGGGGGAATTACTTGGATTTTAGTCCGAAAAATGTGAGGTTGGCATTCAACTTGCCAATAATGCAAGGAGATCCTCATCCTTTTACTAGAAGGGTCAACTTTGATCAAAGGTTGGACCAAGTCCTCATAGACATCTGTATGGAAGGAGCTCAATGGAAGAGAGACTCAAGAGGCAAGCCGGTTCAATTAAGAAGGCTTGACCTCAAGCCCGTGGCTAGGGGATGGTTGGAGTTCATCCAACGCTCTATCATTCCTACTAGCAACCGGTCTGAAGTTACAATAGACTGGGCTATCATGATCCATAGTATCATGAATAGAGAGGAAGTAGTAGTTCATGAGATCATATCCTCTACTTTGGCAAGGTTAGCCTTCCCTCATCTCATCTGTAACCTATGCAATTCAGTTGGAATTGTCATAGAGGGAGACATCCTCATTGAAGGAGACAAGCCCATCACTAAGAAAAGGATGGAGCAAACAAGAGAGCCCACTCATGGACCTCAACAAGAGCATGAGGAAATTCCTCATCAAGAAATCCCTGAGATGCCTCAAGGGATGCACTTTCCTCCACACAATTATTGGGACCAAATCAACACCTCTGGTGCACGAAATTGTGATCTCCAGGCTCGAACAAATCCTGGTAATGGCTCCAAAGCTTGGTGCTCTGATCTTAATTCATAATTGTCACAACTTCGATACAACTAACCAGCAAGTGCACTGGGTTGTCCAAGTAATACCTTACGTGAGTAAGGGTCGAATCCCACGGAGATTGTTGGTATGAAGCAAGCTATGGTCACCGTGTAAATCTCAGTCAGGCGGATATAAAATAATCATGGAGTTTTCGAATAATAAATAATAGAATAGGGATAGAGATACTTATGTAAATCATTGGTAAGAATTTCAGATAAGCGAATGGAGATGCTTTTCGTTCCTCTGAACCTCTACTTTCCTGCTATCTTCATCCAATCGGTCTTACTCCTTTCCATGGCTGGCTGTATGCAAGGGCATCACCGTTGTCAGTGGCTACATCCCCTCCTCTCAGTGAATCATATGCTCACGCACCCTGTCACGGCACGGCTATTCATCTGTCGGGTTCTCGATCATGCTGGAATAGGATTCACCCTCCTTTTGCGTCTGTCACTAACGCCCAGCACTCGCGAGTTTGAAGCTCGTCACAGTCATTCAATCATTGAATCCTACTCAGAATACCACAGACAAGGTTTAGACCTTCCGGATTCTCTTGAATGCTGCCATTATTCTAGCTTACGCCACGAAGATTCCTGTTAGGAGATCTAAGAGATACTCATTCTAGCTTATTTCATGTAGAACGGAAGTGTTTGTCAGGCACGCGTTCATAAGGGAGAAGGATGATGAGCGTCACACATAATCATCACCTTCATCATGTTCTTGGGTGCGAATGGATATCTTAGAATAGAAATAAGAAGAATTGAATAGAAAACAGTAGTACTTTGCATTAATCTTTGAGGAACAGCAGAGCTCCACACCTTAATCTATGGAGTGTAGAAACTCTACCGTATGAAAATACACAAGTGAAGGTCTAGGCATGGCCGAGATGGCCAGCCCCCTAAAACGTGATCAATAGTCTCCTAAGATGAACAAT
>NC_029788.2:65067299-65069070 GCF_000816755.2 Arachis ipaensis
TACATAAATGCCACAGACACATAATTGGGTGAACCTTTTCAGATTGTGACTCAGCTTTGCTAAAGTCCCCAATTAGAGGTGTCCATGGTTCTTAAGCGTTTTTTTTTTTTTTTGCTTTGGACCTTGACTTTAACCGCTCAGTCTCAAGTTTTCACTTGACACTTACACACCACAAGCACATGGTTAGGGACAGCTTGGTTTAGCCGCTTAGACCAGGATTTTATTCCTTTAGGCCCTCCTATCCACTGATGCTCAAAGCCTTGGGATCCTTTTTATTTGCCCTTGCCTTTTGGTTTTAAGGGTTATTGGCTTTTTCTACTTGCTTTTTCTTTTTCTTTCTATTTTTTTCTTTTTTTTTCGCCTATTTTTTTTTCTTTCTTTTTTCTTTTTTTCTGCAAGCTTTGTTCTTTGCTGCTTTTTCTTGCTTCAAGAATCATTTTTATGATTTTTCAGATTATCAAATAACATGTCTCCTAGTCATCATTCTTTCAAGAGCCAACATTTTTAACATTCTTAAACAACAACTTCAAAATACATATGCACTGTTCAAGCATACATTCAGAAAACAAGAAGCATTGTCACCAATTTCATAGTGATGAGCTTCTTGCGCCTCTTGAGTTCCATGACTGGGCTCTCTTGCTTGCTCCATCTTTTTCTTAGTGATGGGCTTGTCCTCTTTAATGAGGATATCTCCCTCTATGTCAATTCCAACTGAATTGCATAGGTGGCAAATGAGGTGAGGAAAGGCTAACCTTGCCATGGTGGAGGACTTGTCAGCCACCTTGTAGAGTTCTTAAGGTATAATCTCATGAACTTCCACCTCCTCCCCAATCATGATACTATGGATCATGATTTTGTTAGAACTTCCCAACCTCTTCTTTGAATTTCATTTCGGATCTCCGGATACTCATTTCTTTTGAGTTTAAAAGGGACCACAGGGATCACCTTTTTCTTGGCCACAACATCATAGAAGTGGTCTTGATGGGCTTTGGAGATGAACCTTTCCATCTCCTATGACTCGGATGTGGAAGCTTTTGTCTTCCCTTTCCCTCTTCTAGAGGATTCTCTGGTCTTAGATGCCATCAATGGTAATGGAAAAACAAAAAAGCTATGCTTTTACCACACCAAACTTAGAATATTGCTCGCCCTCGAGCAATAAACAAAAGAATAGATGAAGAAGAAGAAGAAATGGAGGAGAGGGAGAGGGTGATGTGGTTCGGCCAAGAAGGGTATAGAGGGGTTGTGTTGTGTGAATTTGATGAAGAAAGGAGGTCTTTATATAGGGAAGGAAGGGGGGGAGGTTTCAGCCATATGGGTGGGTTTGGGTGGGAAATTGGTTTTGAATTTTGAAGGTAGGTGGAGTTTATGAGGTAGGTTTATTGGGAAGAGTGGGTGGATGTGAGTGGTGAAGGTTTAGTGGGGAAGAGAGATTGATGTGATTGGTGAGGGGTTTTTAGGGAAGAGTGTTTATGTGGTTGTGTGAAAGAGAGTGGTGAGAAGAAGTGAGTGGAGGTAGGTGGGGATCCTGTGGGGTCCACAGATCCTGAGGTGATCCTGTGAGGTCCACAGATCTTGAGGTGTCAAGGCATTTACATCCCTGCACCAAGTTAGGCATGCAAAATGCCCTTGCACACAACTCTGAGCGTTCAGCGCCAGGTTGGTGCCCATTTTGGGCGTTCAACGCCCATTTGCTGCCATTTCTAGCGTTGAACGCCAGAACCATGCTTGTTCTGGGCGTTCAGCGCCAGGATGCTCCCATTCTGGGCGTTCA
>NC_029788.2:65069174-65069408 GCF_000816755.2 Arachis ipaensis
ATATGGTCTCTAGATGAGCCTCAGAGTCCTTTGGTTCCTCAGAGGGAAGCTCCTTATTGATCACTGGACATCCCAGGAGGTCTTCCTACTTGGGATTCGCGTCCTCTCCTCTCCTCACAGGTTCGGCCATGGCGCTTATGTCAATGGCCTTGCATTCTCCTTTTGGGTTTTCTTCTGTATTGCCTGGGAGAGTACTAGGAGGGATTTCAGTGATCCTTTTACTTAGCTGGCCCA
>NC_029788.2:65069431-65071202 GCF_000816755.2 Arachis ipaensis
TTTTTGAAAAAGAGTTAGTGATTTTTGAAAATGGTTTTTGAAAAATGTTAGTAATTTTCAAAAATTTTTGAAATCAAAAATAGAAAATAAAAATAATTAGTTAATTAAAAAGAAATTTTTGAAAAAGAAGGAGATATTTTCGAAAATTAGAGAGAGAGAGAGTTAGTTAGGTAGTTTTGAAAAAGTTAAGAAACCAACAAAAAGTTAGTTAGTTAGTTGAAACAAATTTTGAAAAGATAGGAAGTTAGGAGGTTTGGAAAGATATTTGGAAAAGATATTTTTGAAAAAGATAAGGTGAGAAGATATTTTAGAAAAGATATGATAGAAATTAGTTTTTGAAAAAGATTTGATTTTTAAAATCTCAATTAATGACTTGATTCATAAGAAATCACAAGATATGATTCTAGAACTTAAAGTTTGAATCTTTCTTAACAAGCAAGTAGCAAACTTGAAATTTTTGAATCAAAACATTAATTGTTATTGTTATTTTCGAAAATTTGGTATAAAAATAAGAAAAAGATTTTTGAAAAATATTTTTTGAATTTTCGAAAACAACTAATAATTTTGAAAAAGATTTTGATTTTTGAAAAAGATTTTGAAAAAGATAAGATTTTCAAATTGAAAATTTGATTTGACTCATGAGAAACAATTTGATTTTAAAATTTTTTGAAAAAGTCAATCCAAATTTTCGAATTTGATGAGAGAAAAAGGGAAAGATATATTTTTTTTATTTTTTAAATTTTTATGAAAAACATGAAAAATATGCAATGCATGAAATTTTTAGATCAAAACAATGAATGCATGCAAGAATGCTATGAATGTCATGATGAACACCAAGAACACTATGAATGTCATGATGAACATCAAGACACAATTTTGAAAAATTTTTAATGCAAAGAAAACATGCAAGACACCAAACTTAGAATTCTTTAATGCTTAGACACTAAGAATTCAAGAATGCATATGATAAACATGAAAAGACACAAAACAAAAAATCATCAAGATCAAACAAGAAGACTTACCAAGAACAACTTGAAGATCATGAAGAACACTATGAATGCATGAAATTTTTGAAAAATGCTAGATGCATATGCAAGTGACACCAAACTTATGATATGACTCAAGACTCAAACAAGAAACATGAAATAGTTTTTTGATTTTTATGATTTTCTAATTTTTTTGGATTTTTTCGAAAGTTATATGAAAAAAAGAAAAAAAATAAGGATTCCAAAATTTTTAATATGAATTCCAAGAATCTTGCCATGTTAGTCTAAAGCTTCAGTCCAGGAATTAGACATGGCTCACTAGCCAGCCAAGCTTTCAAAGAAAGCTCCAGTCCAAAACACTAGGCATGGCCAATGGCCAGCCAAGCTTCAGCAGGTGATCAGAAACAGTAGCAGGTGGATTAACTCCAACTAGCTTGCTCTTGATAGCAAATTGCTGCCTCAGTCCAAATGAATTTAGACATGGCTTTACAGCCAGCCAGGCTGCAACATATAATTACATGGGCTGGAGTGATTAGTTGAATACCAATCCCAAAGTAGTTTGGGTATGGCTTTACAGCCAGATATGATTCAACATATTTCATGAAACACTAGAATTCATTCTTAAAAATTTTGAAGCCATAGAATAATTTATTTTTGAAAACATTTTTATTTTTTTTGAAAACAGATGAGAAATTTTTGAAAATATTTTTGAAAAATTTTTGAAAAGAAAATAAAAAGAAAATTACCTAATCTGAGCAACAAGATGAACCGTCAGTTGTCCAAAC
>NC_029788.2:65071386-65086378 GCF_000816755.2 Arachis ipaensis
CCCTGCAATCGCGAGTTAGGAGCTCGTCACAGTCATTCAATCATTGAATCCTACTCAGAATACCACAGACAAGGTTTAGAACTTCCGGATTCTCTTGAATGCTGCCATCATTCTAGCTTACGCCACAAAGATTCCTGTTAGGAGATCTAAGAGATACTCATTCTAGCTTATTTCATGTAGAACGGAAGTGTTTGTCAGGCACGCGTTCTTGATGCATAAATCCACTTCCGGGGCCCACTTGGTGTGTGCTTGGGCTGAGCTTAAATGTTACACGTGCAGAGGCTCTTTCTGGAGTTGAACGCCAGGTTGTAACGTATTTCTGGCGTTCAACTCTGGTTTTGGATCCTTATCTGGCGCTGGACGCCAGATTTGGGCAGAAGGCTGGCGTTGAACGCCAGTTTACGTCATCAAATCTTGGCCAAAGTATGGACTATTATATAGTGCTGGAAAGCCCTGGATGTCTACTTTCCAACGCAATTGGAAGCGCGCCATTGTAAGTTCTGTAGCTCCAGAAAATCCACTTTGAGTGCAGGGAGGTCAGAATCCAACAGCATCAGCAGTCCCTTTTCAACCTCTGAATCTGATTTCTGCTCAAGTCCCTCAATTTCAGCCAGAAAATACCTGAAATCATAGAAAAACACACAAACTCATAGTAAAGTCCAGAAATGTGAATTTAACATAAAAACTAAAGAAAACATCCCTAAAAGTAACTAGATCCTACTAAAAATATACTAAAAACAATGCCAAAAAGCGTATAAATTATCCGCTCATCAACCTCCTTAGGAGAATTGAGTTTCAACATGGGGCAACTAAGGATGGAGCACCAAGAGCATTCCATCATCCTCCAAGAAATTAGAGAGGACCAAAGAGCCATGAGGGAGGAGCAACAAAGGCAAGGAAGAGACATTGAGGAGCTCAAGCACTCCATAAGATCTTCAAGTGGAAGAAATAGCCGCCATCACTAAGGTGGACCCGTTCTTTAATTTCCTTGTTGTTATTCTTCTGTTTTTCGAATTCTATGCTTTATGTTTTGTCTATGTTTGTGTCTTTATTACATGATCATTAGTGTCTAGTGTCTATGTCCTAAAGCTATGAATGTCCTATGAATCCTTCTCCTTTCTTAACTAAAAGATGTTTTTATTTGCAAAAGAACAAGAAGTGCATGATTTCAAATTCTATCTTGAAATTAGTTTAATTATTTTGATGTGGTGGTTATACTTTTTGTTTTCTGAATGAATGCTTGAACAGTGCATATTTTTGATATTGTTGTTTATGAATGTTAAAATTGTTGACTCTTGAAAGAATAATGAAAAAGGAGAAATGTTATTCATAATCTGAAAAATCATAAAATTGATTCTTGAAGCAAGAAAAAGCAGTGAACACAGCTTACGAAAAAAAAAAGAAAAAAAATTTGGCAAAAAAATTAAAGAAAAAAAAGAAAGAAAAAGAAAAAGCAAGCAGAAAAAGCCAATAACCCTTTAAACTAAAAGGCAAGGGTAAAAAGGATCCAAGGCTTTGAGCATTAATGGATAGGAGGGCCCAAAGGAATAAAATCCTGGCCTAAGTGGCTAAATCAAGCTATCCCTAACCATGTGCTTGTGGCGTGAAGGTGTCAAGTGAAAAGCTTGAGACTAAGCAGTTAAAGTCGTGGTCCAAAGCAAAAAGAGTGTGCTTAAGAGCTCTGGGCACCTCTAACTGGGGACTCTAGCAAAGCTGAGTCATAATCTGAAAAGTTTCACCCAGTTATGTGTCCGTGGCATTTATGTATCCGGTGGTAATATTGGAAAACAAAATGCTTAGGGTCACAGCCAACACTCTTAAAGTAGCTATGTTCAAGAATCAACATACTGAACTAAGAGAATCAATAACACTATTTGAATTCTAAGTTCCTATGTATGCCAATCATTCTGAACTTCAAAGGATAACGTGAGATGCCAAAACTATTCAGAAGCAAAAAGGCTAGCCCCGCTCATCTAATTTGAACTAAGTTCATTGATAAGTTTGGAATTCATTGTATATTCTCTTCTTTTTATCCTATTCTGTTTTTAGTTGCTTGGGGACAAGCAACAATTTAAGTTTGGTGTTGTGATGAGCGGATAATTTATACCCTTTTTGGCATTGTTTTTACATAGTTTTTAGTATGTTTTAGTTACTTTTTATTATATTTTTATTAGTTTTTATCAAAAATCACATTTCTGGATTTTACTACGAGTTTGTGTATTTTTCTGTGAATTCAAGTATTTTCTAGCTAAAATTGAGGGACCTGAGCAAAAATCTGATTCAGAGGCTGAAAAAGGACTGCAGATGCTATTGGATTCTGACTCACCTTCACTCGAAGTCGATTTTCTTGAGCTACAGAAGTCCAATTGCTGCACTCTCAATTGCGTTGGAAATCAGACATCTTGGGCTTTTTAGCAATATATAATAGTCTATCCTTTGCTCGATATTTGATGGCCCAAACTGGCGCTAAAATCCAGCGTAAAACTCTCTGGCATAAAACGCCAGAATTGGCACCAGAATTGGAGTTAAACGCCCAAAATGGCACCCAAGCTGGCGTTTAACTCCAAGAACAGCCTATGCACGAAAAAGCTTCAATGCTCAGTCCAAGCACACACCAAGTGGGTCCCGAAAGTGGATTTCTACACGATCTGTACTTAGTTACTCATTTTCTGTAAACCTAGGTTACTAGTCTAGTATAAAAACTACGTTTAGAGATTTATTCTAGATCTTTTTGGAATCATATGTAACTTTTATCATCTTTTCACGTTTGGAAGCTGGCCTCACGGCCATGCCTAGACCTCTTTTCACTTATGTATTTTCTACGGTGGAGTTTCTACACCCCATAGATTAAGGTGTGGAGCTCTGCTGTTCTTCATGAATCAATGCAAGTACTATTGTTTTTCTATTCAATTCACGCGTACTTCTTCTCTAAGATATACTCTTGTACTTAATTCAGTTAAGTCAGAGTGAAGGGGTGACCCGTGACAATCACCCACTATCTTCGTTACTCCCTTAGCCAAGATCCGCGTGCCTGACAACCACAAGCAGTCTACATGATGTTCAACGTAGTTATTGGACGACAACCGGAGTATATTCTCTTGGGTATCTAATACACGGACCGAGTCCGTGGGATTAGTATCTATGTGGTATAGGCTAAAACCAATTGGCAGCATTCCTGGGATCCGAAAAGTCCAAACCTTGTCTGTGGTATTCCGAGTAGGATCTGGGAAGGGATGACTGTGACGAGCTTCAAACCTGCGAATGTTGGGTGTAGTGACAGTGTAAAAAAGGATCAATGGATCCTATTCCAACGCTAGCGGGAACCGACAGATGACTAGCCATGCGGTAGCTGTGCCTGGTATTTTTCATCCGAGACGAGAAATCTGATAGTTGATTAGCCGTGCAGAAACCGTAGAGGACCATTTTCGCTGAGAGGATCCTATAGCTTGCCATGGAAGGGAGCATGCATGGTTGGAAGAAGGCAATAGGAAAGCAGAGGTTCAGAATCAACAAAGCATCTCCAGACGCTTATCTGAAATTCCCACCAATGAATTACATAAGTAACTTTATTTTATTTTATGTTTTATTTATCTTCTAATTATCAAAACCTCATAACCATTTGAATTCGCCTGACTGAGATTTACAAGGATGACCATAGCTTGCTTCAAGCCGACAATCTCCGTGGGATTGACCCTTACTCATGTAAGGTTTATTACTTGGACGACCCAGTGTACTTGCTGGTTAGTTGTGCGGAGATGTGAAAAAGTGTGAATCACGATTTTCCACACCACGTACGAGTGGATGACGCGCACGCATCGCGTCCCCGACACAGCTAACATGCAGCGTGCTCTGTTTTCATTTCTTTCTTCAATCTCCTTCTTCCATTCCTTCTTCCTTTCTTCTTCTTCCTACCACCTTGCTTTCACTCAGTACCACTGGCGGCATCGTCCACTAGCGACCACCACCTCCGGCGGTCCCACATTCTCTCTCCTCTCTTTCTTTTTTTTCTCTTCTCCTATCTCCACTTGCACTCTACCTCACCTTCTTCCTCTTCTCAAGGTTTTACTCACCTTCCTTCTCTTTTGTTTTTTGTTTCAATTTTTTTCTCTTATTAGTTGCATTTCATTGCTCTATTCCATTTCTTCTTAGTTACATTTTTGATTAATTCATTCTTGTTTATTTGCTTGCTTTCTTTTGCTATTTTCCATGGGTGTTGAACTTTGACTTATCTTTTGCATTGATGGGTTGTCTTGATATGTTTTAACTCCTTTGTGATATGTGGTGTTGTTTGATGATTGGTATTGTATTTTGGGGGTGCTACATTTCTGCATTTCCTCAATTTTTCTTATTGTTTGGAGGTTGCACACCAAGTGTTTGTTGAAAGGCACCAATGAGTTGTTGATTCAAAATTGACATTATGCTTTCAACTTGGTGCATCTTTCCCATATACTTACTTGTCTTTATGTGCATTGAGCCTATTGTTCTTCATCTTTACCATTCAAATGCTCATTGCCTAGATTTGCTCCCTTGTAGCATATTGCAAGATTAGTGGTTCCACTTTCTCTAATTCTACCTTACTCCAATTGCATGCCTCATTCTCATGGATTTAGACAAAGTTTATGACTTTCTTGTGCTTATTACCTTTCTTGCATATGTTACTTTGTCTTGTTATTGATGCTTGAGCTTATTCCTCTCATGCCTTTTAATGGCATGCTTATCTCACTATTGCATCTCATGTTAGTGACTTGCCCCGTGTTTCCAATGTTGTCTTGCTTGCATGTTGCAACTGTCATGTCTTTAAGACACCTATCCTTTTGTGGCATTATTTATCACTTGCATATTATTATTCAAGTGTTATTTCTTTGAGTTAATGTTTTCTCCCTTCCTTCCTTTTTTCAGGATGGCCACCAATAAGGGCAAGAAAAAGGCATCGGCATTGTTTCGTTGAGTTAATGTTTTCTTCCTTCCTTCCTTTTTTCAGGATGGCCACCAAAATGGGCAAGGAAAAGGCATCGGCAAAGCCGCCCACAAAAAGGGCACCTCAAAGATAAACCACCAAGGTGCACCATTTACCAAAAGCTAAGCCTCTCTCCAAGAAGGTGAAAAGCATCATTCATATTCATGAGCAAGAGAAGTGCAATCCTACGAGGGACCCCACAAGGTTTCTCAACCGCTACTGTGAACTCCTGTTCCCCCTTATGGTTGAAAGAAGTTATCATCCTGAACATCTCCTCGCCCCTCTGGAGCACCTTGTTCAGTTGGTGATGCCCCGCATTGGGAGGCGACAATGGGGATTTCTCATACGATGACCGCTGGAAGCTAATTTTTCTTGGGTGGTAGAGTTCTACTCCAACTATCTTTGTGCGTCGGAAGCAAGTCCCCATTTTGGAAGAAGCCATTAAGAGGATACTTAAGGTTTTGCCAGTGGCGGATGGGGCAGATGGTTACCAAGAGGTCCTGTTTCAGCACTGCACATACAGTTTTGATTGGGATGCTATCCTCAGAGTAATTGCCGAACTGGAATCATTTTAGACTTGAGGGAGACTCAGACCCTGGCCTAAGTACATTGATGCACGCGCTCTTTGATAGGAGGATTTATACTGGTTCAGAATTCCACAAAATAATTCCGTTGTTAGTATAGTCCAAACCAATAGTCATCCTCAAATCAAATTAAATTTTGGTTTTGTCACAAGTACAAACCCCAATGAAAATTAACCGGAGTATTTAGACTCCGGGTCGTCTCACAAGGAATTGCAATGAAGTGTATGATTATTGGCTATGAAGATATTTTGGGGGTTTTGGGATAAGAGACATGAAATGTAAATAACAATGAAAATAAACTAACTAAAAAGGTCTTGGCAAGTGTTGGCGATCAAGGATCTCTATCCTTATCACTAACCACAACATGAGAATTGGAAAGGATCAACCCCATTAAGTCATCCTCTAACTAATAAAGGAAAGTCAAATGAGCTATGTCAATCCAAGTCCATAAGTCGTAGTTCTCCACCAATTCAATTAGTGAGATCTAGCGTTAATGGTTCCCAATCGTCAATCACTTGGACATTAGTAACTCAAGAGTTCCTAAGTTACCTTCCCAAGCCAAGAGCACTAAAATCTACTCTAAATCGCAACCAAGCATTTTATCAAACACTTGGAAGGCTGATAAAGCCATATTTTATGAAATATTTTGTGCTCAATTCAAGAGATTTATTCAATCCTTCACCCACTTAATCATGTAAATTGCATGGTTTTACTTTTCCTTCCTTATTATGTGATATATGTGAAATACATGTTTCCTATGCTTTGAAATTATATATTTTAATTACCCTTTATTACCATTCGATGCCGTGATTTGTGTGTTGAGAAGTTTCAGATCTTCTAAGGAAGGAATGACTTAAAGGATGGAAAGGAAACATACAAAAATGGAAGGAAAGCACAAAATGGAGTTTTTGAAGAAACAGGCAGCGACGCAAATGCATGGACGATGCGGCCGCCTGCCCAGCGCGATAAGGCAGCGACACGAACGCGTGACTGACGCGGATGCACGCCTTAAGCAGAACACAGATGACACGGACGCATGACCGAAGCGAACGCGTGATAAGGAAAACTCCAGATGACGCGACCGCGTGACCCACGCGGACGCGTGACAGACGCCAGACACCATAAATTACAGAAAACGCTCCCAGCGATTTCTGAAACCCTTTTTGGCCCAGATCCAAGTCCAGAAGGCACATATTAGAAGTTATAAAGTAGGGGAATGCATCCATTCAGGGGGGGCATTCACTTATTCACTTTTCATGATTTAGATGTAGTTTTTAGAGAGAGGTTCTCTCCTCTCTCTCTTAGGACTAGAAATTAGGATTTTTTCTCGCCTTCACGATTGTCTATTTTTATCAGGTTCAATGTTTCTTTTTATTTATTTTATCAACTTAATTTATAAACTATTCCATGTTACATATAATTCTCTTAATTAATGTTATTTGAGGTATTTCAGTTTATGATTGCTCTCTTTTATTTATGTTACTGTTGCTTCCAATCTGAAGACAATTTTATTCGATTAAGCTTACTTTTCCCCTTTTGGCCTTGGTTAAGTAATTGGTAAATCATGAGTTATCAAACTCAACGTAATTGATAATTGTTGTCTTTGCTAATTGAATTGAACTTCAATAACTCTAGTCCTTTCTTAAGAATTGACTAGGACCTGAGGATCAAACTAATTGGTCCACTTGACCTTCCTTTGCTTTAGTAAAGGCTAACTAAGTGGGATTAAAACTCAATTCTCATCACCATTGATAAGGATAACTAGGATAGGACTTCCAATTTCTCATACCTTGCCAAGAGTTTATTTTATAGTTATTTATTTATTTTATTTGTCATTTAATTACTTGTTCCTTACCTTCAATACCCCAATTTACAAAACTCATAACCAATAATAAGAACATACGTCCCTGCAGTTCCTTGAGAAGACGACCCGATATTTAAATACTTCGGTTATCAATTTTAAAGGGGTTTGTTACTTATGACAACCAAAACGTTTGTAAGAAAGGACCTTTGTTGGTTCAGAATCTATACTTGCAATGGGAATTTATTCTAAATTTTAGACCACGCAAAAGTTCTCTCTTCAAAATGGCGCCGTTGCCGGGGAACTGCAAACGTGTGCCTTACTACTGGTTATTGTAAATATTTTTCTTTTATTTGTTTATTTATTTTTTATTTTTCCCTTTTTATTTTTATTAGCTACTATGAATTTTCACCCCTCTCGCTTTGAGTTTAGTTCTAATATTGTTGAAAGGAACGGAAGTCATAGCAGGAACATGCATCAAGGTCAGAGCAATCAAGGATGGATAGAGCCAAGAGGATCTGATCAACCCTTTAAGCAACAACACCCTCCAAGATATCATGGGCGAGGACCACTATACAATGCATAGCAAGCTAATAGACATGGTAGACCACCTTGCGATTACCAACAAGGCCCACCCTGTGCTTATAGACCATCCTCTCAATGTAGATTTGAACCACCACACTCACAAGCTCCTTTTCACCATTCACCACCGTACGATCCTTATTTACCCCAACTCCAATCCATTTACTCCCAAACACCACCACTTTTCTGTGTACCATGTCCATATCCATCACCTCGGGAATCACAGGCTCGCCTCAAGGAAACAGTAGATCAACTTCATACAACCCTTCATCAGCTGCAGCAAGCAATATATCAATTATCTTCCAGACGTTTAGACACTCAAGGAACTCTAATAGCTTTATGTGGAGAATCTAATGACAAACGTAGCATGAAGGAGACATTGGAAACCCCAGTAGGCAGTAGTGAGCATAACTTTGTTCTGGAACAATTGGAGGAAGCTCAAATTATCCAAGAAGAAGAAGTACTGGTTGAAGATTTTGGAGATGCTGAACCTCCATGGGAATCTAGAGTTGTGAAAAATTTCGTCAAGGACGTTACAATTGATGCTAAGGAGGATAGTGCACAATCCCCAAAGCAGGTATTTCGTGAAGAACTAGACAGAATAACCCAAGACGCAAGTTTCCTTGATAGTGATAGTCACAAGTCAAGTTCTCCTAGTGATGAACTTGCACCCGCAAGTGAATTCTCTGAGATTGAAGAATCTTCCCCAAGTGAATACGAAGATGATGCGGAGGTAGATTTCTCTCAACCTCCAGCATATGACTTAAGTGATGAGGAAGACATAGAAGATTTTGACCAGGACACAGTTGCTGTTGAAGCATTTTGCAAAGAAGTGGAGGAATCCACAGAAGAATACAAGGGAGTAGAACGTACAGAACCACTGGAAACACCCATCCCAAGGCCATTACCACCTAATACAAGCTTCAAGTGGGTATAATCCTTAACCTTTATCTTCACTTTTCCACTTGAATATGGTTTGCTTGAAACAGATGGCCAGCTTAGAGCTCTCTGCGGCTTTAAGAGTAAGAGGGAAATGGCTCGTACTCAGAGCTGGTGTACAAGATTCAATGAGGTTCCACGCTTCAATTCGAAGTGCAAGGATTGGTATCAAGTTCAATTGAATGGGTCACGGAAGACGTTTGGTCATCTTGGTGAGGATATGGTATGCGAAATTGTTACTCAGGTTGTAAAATTTGTTGTTCGTTCTCTCCCTGGCAATGGCGTCAACAAACTGGTGCACAATACCATGGTCCAAACATAACTTCACAACTTCGCACAACTAACCAGCAAGTGCACTGGGTCGTCCAAGTAATAAAACCTTACGTGAGTAAGGGTCGATCCCACGGAGATTGTTGGTATGAAGCAAGCTATGGTCACCTTGTAAATCTCAGTCAGGCAGATATCAAATGGTTATGGAGTTTTCGAATAATAATAATAAATAAACAGAAAATAAAGATAGAAATACTTATGTAATTCATTGGTGAGAATTTCAGATAAGTATATAGAGATGCTTTTGTTCCTCTGAATCTATGCTCCCTGAATCCTACTCGTAATACCACAGACAAGGTTTAGACTTTCTGGACTCTCATGAATGCCGCCATCAATCTAGCTTATACCACAAAGATTCTGATTAAGAGATTCAATCTAAGGTGGAATGGAAGTGGTTGTCAGGGACGCATTCGTAGGGGAATGATGATGATTGTCACGTTCATCACATTCATATTGAAGTGCAAATGAATATCTTAGAAGCGGAATAAGTTGAATTGAATAGAGAAACAGTAGTACTTTGCATTAATTCGTGAGGAACAGCAGAGCTCCACACCTTAATCCATGGAGTGTCGAAACTCTACCGTTGAAAATACATAAGTGATGAAGGTTCAGGCATGGCCGAGAGGCCAGCCCTCAAACGTGATCAATATGATCTAAAGATGAAGTAAAAATCATAAGATGTCTAATACAATAGTAAAAAGTCCTATTTATACTAAACTAGTTACTAGGGTTTACAGAAGTAAGTAATTGATGCATAAATCCACTTCCGGGGCCCACTTGGTGTGTGCTTGGGCTGAGCTTGAAGTTTACACATGGAGAGGTCATTCTTGGAGTTGAACGCCAGTTTGTAACGTGTTTCTGGCGTTCAACTCTGGTTTGTGACGTGTTTCTGGCGTTTAACTCTAGACTGCAGCATAAAACTGGCGTTCAACGCCCTTTTGCGTCATCTAAACTCGGCCAAAGTATAGACTATTATATATTGCTTGAAAGCCCTGGATTTCTACTTTCCAACGCAATTGGAAGCGCGCCATTTTGAGTTGTGTAGCTCCAGAAAACCCACTTTAAGTGAGGTCAGAATCCAACAGCATCAGCAGTCCTTCTTCAACCTCTGAATCTGATTTTTTCTCAAGTCCCTCAATTTCAGCCAGAAAATACCTGAAATCACAGAAAAACACACAAACTTATAGTAAAGTCCAGAAATGTGAATTTAACATAAAAACTAATAAAAACATCCCTAAAAGTAACTAGATCCTACTAAAAACATACTAAAAACAATGCCAAAAAGCGTATAAATTATCCGCTCATCACAACACCAAACTTAAATTGTTTCTTGTCCCCAAGCAACTGAAAATCAAATAGGATAAAAAGAGGAGAATATACTATAAATTCCAAACTATCAATGAAACATAGCTTTTTGCCTCTTGAATAGTTTTGGCACCTCACTTTATCCATTGAAGTTCAGAATGATTGGCATCTATATGAACTCAGAGTTCAGATAGTGTTATTGATTCTCCTAGTTTAGTATGTTGATTCTTGAACACAGCTACTTTATGAGTCTTGGCCGTGGCCCTAAGCACTTTGTTTTCCAGTATTACCACCAGATACATAAATGCCACAGACACATAACTGGGTGAACCTTTTCAGATTGTGACTCAGCTTTGCTAAAGTCCCCAATTAGAGGTGTCCAGGGTTCTTAAGCACACTCTTCTTTTGCTTTGGACCTTGACTTTAACCGCTTAGTCTCAAGTTTTCACTTGATACCTTCACGCCACAAGCACATGGTTAGGGACAGCTTGGTTTAGCCGCTTAGGCCAGGATTTTATTCCTTTAGGCCCTCCTATCCACTGATTCTCAATGCCTTGGATCCTTTTTATTTACCCTTGCCTTTTGGTTTTAAGGGTTATTGGCTTTTTGCTCCTGCCTTTTGGTTTTAAGAGCTTTTGGCTTTTTCTGCTTGCTTTCTCTTTTTCTATTTTTTTTTCTATTTTTTTTTCGCCATTTTTTTTCTGCAAGCTCTATATTCACTGCTTTTTCTTGCTTCAAGAATCATTTTTATGATTTTTCAGATTATCAAATAACATGTCTCCTGTTCATGATTCTTTCAAGAGGCAACATATTTAACATTCATAAACAACAACTTCAAAAGACATATGCATTGTTCAAGCATTCATTCAGAAAACAAAAAGTATTGTCACCACATCAATATAATTAAACTAAGTTCAAGGATAAATTTGAAACTCATGTACTTCTTGTTCTTTTGAATTAAAACAGTTTTCATTTAAGAGAGGTGATGGATTCATAGGGCATTCATAACTTTAAGACATAGTTACTAAATACTAATGATCATGTAATAAGACACTAACATAGATAAGCACTTAACATAAAGAAAACGAAAAACAGAGAATGTAAGAACAAGGAATGAGTCCACCTTAGTGATGGTGGCGTTTCCTTCTTGAGGAACCAATGATGTCCTTGAGCTCTTCTATATCTCTTCCTTGTCTTTGTTGCTCCTCCCTCATTGCTCTTTGATCTTCTCTAATTTCATGGAGTATGATGGAGTGCTCTTGATGTTCCACCCTTGGTTGTCCCATGTTGGAACTTAATTCTCCTAGGGAGGTGTTGATTTGCTCACAAAAATTCTGTGGAGGAAAGTGCATCCCTTGAGGTATCTCAGGGATTTCTTGATAATGAGCTTCCTCACGTGTTTCTTGAGCTCCATGAGTGGGCTCTCTTGTTTGCTCCATCCTTTTCTTAGTGATGGGCTTCTCTTCCTCAATGGGAATGTCTCCTTCTATGAAAGCTCCAGCTGAGTAACATAGATGGCAAATAAGATGAGGGAAAGCTAGCCTTGCCAAAGGGGAGGGCTTTTCGGCTATTTTGTAGAGTTTAAGGGAGATGACTTCATGAACTTCAACCATCCTCTAGTTCAAGGGAGATGCTATGAATCATGATGGCTTGATCCACAGTAACTTCAGATCGGTTGCTAGTGGAAATGATGGAGCGTTGGATGAACTCCAACCATCCTCTAGCCACAGGCTTGAGGTCCAGTCTTCTAAGTTGAACCGGTTTGCCTTTTGAGTCAATTTTCCATTGAGCTCCTTCCACACATATGTCTATGAGGACTTGGTCCAACCTTTGATCAAAGTTGACCCTTCTAGTGTAGGGGCGTGCATCTCCTTGCATCATAGGCAAGTTAAACGCCAACCTCACATTTTCCGGACTAAAATCTAAGTATTTCCCCCAAACCACTGTAATATAACTCTTTGGATTCGGGTTCTTACTTTTATCATGGTTCTTAGTGATCCATGCATTGGCATAGAACTCTTGAACCATTAGGATGCCAACTTGTTGGATGGGGTGATGCGCATAAACGTGTTATGCTACGATTTAGGAAATTGCACGATCGGCAAAATTCCTTCCGGCAAGTGCACCGGTTATCGTCGTCAAGTAAAAACTCACAATAGAGTGAGGTCGAATCCCACAAGGATTGGTTGAGTGAGCAATTCGGATTAGAAGTGTGTTCTAGTTGAGCGGAATCAAGATTTGAGATGAGAATTGCGGAATGTAAAATTGGCGGGAAAAGTAAATGACAAGAAAATTAAATGGCTGAATCTTAAATTGCATGAATTAAAGAGCAAAATGTAAATTGCTGAAATTAAAAGGGAATGGGGATGATTGCAAGAATTGAATTGCAGAATGTAAAGAGAAAGTGGAAATCAGAAATGGGGAATTCATTGGGTTTAGGAGATATTGAAATCTCCGAATCAAAACATGTAAATCTCTTCCTCAACCAATGCATTCATTAAATTTTGCTTGGCAATCTTATATGATTGGATACCAATCCCTTGGCTCACCAATTCTCTCTAAAAACAAACAAATTCCCAATCCATTGGTTTAAATGTTCATAAGAAGAGATGATGCTCGATCACTGATTATACCACACAGTTTCATGAACCACAATTTGGTAGGATTACATGTCACAATATCCATCCAAACCCCAATCCAATCCACTGTGAGAAAGCTTCTCTAGCATGAATCCTCCATTCCTTTCCCAAGGCTCCGAAGGATTCCAAGTATGAGTAGTCTCTTTCCCAAGACAACTACTCAATGGAATTAAATCGAGAAGCTTTCTAACAAAATTCAAGAGAAAAGATTGAAGCTAGTGAAACTAGCCTATGATGCCTTGGCATCACGGGGTTTGTTAGAACTTCTCAACCTCTTCTTTGGATTTCATATCGGATCTCCGGATACTCATATCTCTTGAGCTTGAAAGGGACCTCGGGGATCACCTTCTTCTTGGCCACAACATCATAGAAGTGGTCTTGATGAGCTTTGGAGATGAATCTTTCCATCACCCATGACTCGGAGGTGGAAGCTTTTGTCTTCCCTTTCCCTTTTCTAGAGGATTCTCCGGTCTTAGGTGCCATTAATGGTAATGGAAAAACAAAAAGCTTATACTTTTACCACACCAAACTTAGAATATTGCTCGCTGATAAACCCATATTTCATGAGTTCTTTTGTGCTTAATTAGAGTGATTTATTCAACTCTTCACCTACTTATTCACATTAATTGCATGGTTTTACTTTCCCTTCCTTATTATGTCATATTGTGAAAAACATGTTTCCTAAGCTTTAAAAAAATTAATTATTTTAATTATCTTTATTTCCATTCGATGCCGTGATTAGTGTGTTGAGTAGCTTCAGGTTTCCTAAGGCTGAATGACTTAAAGGATGAAAAAAGGAAACATACAAAAATGGAAGGAGAAGGCAAAATGGAGCTTTAAGGAAACTGGTATCCACGCGATCGCATGGACGACGCGATCGCGTGCCAGAAGCAAAGAAGCAGCGACGCGGCCGCATGATTGACGCGACCGCGCGCCTTGAGTAGAACACCTACGACGCGGACGCGTGACTGACGCGACTGTGTGGAAAGGAAAAGCTCCAGATGACGCGACCGCGTGACCCACGCGGAAGCGTGACAAAGGCCACGTATCAGAATTTATAGAATACGCCCCCAGCAATTTCTGAAGCCCTTTTTGGCCCAGATCCAAGTACAGAAAGCATAGATTAGAGGTTATAAAGTGGAGGAATACATCCATTCAAAAAGAGCTCGCCAATTTCTAGTTTTCATGATTTAGATTTAGTTTAGAGAGAGATTCTCTCTCTCTCTTAGGAATTAGGACTTCTTCTTGTTTTGGGAGTAACTCTGGATCCAGGTTTTAATGTTCTTTTATTTCAATTTTACTTTTATTTATTTGATTCCAATATTTGAATTGATTATTATAATTTAAATTATGAATTATTCCATGTTACAGATTTCTATTTGAATTAATGATATTTAAGGTATTTTTAAGTTTATGATTGTTCTCTTTGATTTAAGTTGCCATTGCTTCCCATCTAAGGACACTTTTATTGTTCCAGCAATTTACTTTTTCCCCTTTTGGTCTTGGTTAAGAAATCAGTGACTCAACATTATCGAACTCAGCATAATTGATAATCGTTATCTTGCTAATTGATCTGAACTTCAATAATCCCAACTTTTTCCTAGGAAATAAATAGGATTCGAAGGTCAAACTAATTAGTCCCTTGACTTACCTTTGCTTCATAGGTTAACTAAGTGGAATTAAGATACAACTTTCATTATTGTTGAGAGGGATAACTAAGTTGGACTTCTAATTTCCCTTATCTTGCCAAAAGTTGTTTTACAGTTATTATTTATTTTTAATTGCCATTTAATTCACTCGTCATTTAAATTACTTGCTTCTCACCTTCTAAACCCCGATTACAACCTTTATAACC
>NC_029788.2:65086495-65089831 GCF_000816755.2 Arachis ipaensis
ACCAAACTTAGAATATTGCTCGCCCTCGAGCAAGAGAAGAAAGAATAGATGAAGAAGAAGAAGAAAATATTGGGGAGAGGAGGGAGAGGTGTATTCGGCCAAGAAGGGGAAGAGAGGGTTGTGTTATGTGAAAATGAGGAAGAATGGAGGGCTTTATATAGGGAAGGGAGGGGGGGTTAAGGTTCGGCCATATGAGGAGGGTTTGGGTGGGAAAGTGATTTTGAATTTTGAAGGTAGGTGGGGTTTATGAGGTAGGTTTATGGGGAAGAGTGGATGGATGTGAGTGGTGAAGGGGTAGTAGGGAAGAGAGCTTGATGTGATTGGTGAAGGATTTTGGGGAAAGGTGTTTATTGGGAAGAGAGGATGAACATTGAGAAGAGGGAAGAGTATGAGTGGAGGTAGGTGGGGATCCTGTGGGGTCCACAGATGCTGAGTTGATCCTGTGGGGGGTCCACAGATCCTAAGGTGTCAAGGATTTGCATCCCTACACCAATTAGGCATGTAAAATGCCTTTGCATGCAATTCTGGCTTAGTTTGAAGTTCGTCACAGTCATTCAATCCCTGAATCCTACTCGGAATACCATAGACAAGGTTTAGACTTTCTGGACTCTCATGAATGCCGCCATCAATCTAGCTTATACCACAAAGATTCTGATTAAGAGATTCAATCGAAGGTGGAACAGAAGTGGTTGTCAGGAACGCGTTCGTAGGGGAATGATGATGACTGTCACGTTCATCACATTCATATTGAAGTGCGAATGAATATCTTAGAAGCGGAATAAGTTGAATTGAATAGAGAAACAGTAGTACTTTGCATTAATTCGTGAGGAACAGCAGAGCTCCACACCTTAATCCATGGAGTGTAGAAACTCTACCATTGAAAATACATAAGTGATGAAGGTTCAGGCATGGTCGAGAGCCCAGCCCCCAAACGTGATCAATATGATCTAAAGATGAACTAAAAATCATAAGATGTCTAATACAATAGTAAAAAGTCCTATTTATACTAAACTAGTTACCAGGGTTTACAGAAGTAAGTAATTGATGCATAAATCCACTTCCGGGGCCCACTTGGTGTGTGCTTGGACTGAGCTTGAAGTTTACACGTGGAGAGGTCATTCCTGGAGTTGAACGCCAGTTTGTAACGTGTTTCTGGTGTTCAACTCTGGTTCGTGACGTGTTTCTGGTGTTTAACTCCAGACTGCAGCGTAGAACTGGCGTTCAACGCCCTTTTGCATCGTCTAAACTCGGCCAAAGTATGGACTATCATATATTGCTGGAAAGCCCTGGATGTCTACTTTTCAACGCAATTTCAAGCGGCCATTTTGAGTTCTATAGCTCCAGAAAATCCACTTTGAGTGCAGGGAGGTCAGAATCTAACAGCATTAGCAGTCCTTCTTCAACCTCTGAATCTGATTTTTGCTCAAGTCTCTCAATTTCAGCCAGAAAATACCTAAAATCACAGAAAAATACACAAACTCATAGTAAAGTCCAAAAATGTGAATTTAACATAAAAACTAATAAAAACATCCCTAAAAGTAACTAGATCCTACTAAAAACATACTAAAAACAATGCCAAAAAGCGTATAAATTATCCGCTCATCAGGATACAATTTCTAAACCGCCCGGATCAAAGAATATAGAACAAGCCAAAGGCGGATTTAAAAGCAAAGTTTGGGATCCTGAAAAATATTCTAACATTCGTCACCTCGGGAGCCTAAGAGCCTGTTTGAAGCTGCTCAAAGGCTTCACATGCCTAGTTTGGGACCCCGGAGGCTGTTGGCATTCCAAACATTGGTGGAGATTTCTGGATGAATTTAAGCATAAGCCACCATAACAGGAAGCTCATCCAATGTCCAACTTAAGGACTTTAACTAAAAGTGCTAGGTGGGAGACAACCCACCATGGTATGGTCGTTCCTTTTTCAGTTATTATTTCGTATTGTTTGATTTTATGTTATATTAATTTTATTGAACCTGGATATTATTCATAGTATTTGCATTAGCATTGCATACTGCATAATTACACACCTGCATATATAACTCAAAAAAAAAAAGGCGTGGGACGCGATCTCATCGCCAAAGCGTTCGCGTCAGTTGCGAGAACCACCTCCCACGCGTCCGCGTCAATCACGCAAACGCGTGATCTGGAAATCGGCGTAAAAATCCAACGCCCAAAAATCTGGGCTGAAATCGTGCGGCTGGTGTGCGTTTAGCACAAAACGGCCCATGCGTCTGCGTCACCGACGCGAACGCATCACTTGCACAAAAACTCATCCCACGCGAAAGCGTGAGCAACGCGTTCGCGTCGCGTGGATTGCACATCATCCAAAAAGGAGACAGAGAATTACGCTGAAACGATGCTGAAATTGTGCGCGTGACCGCGTCATTTATCCTTTTTTCTATTCCATGCGATCGCGTCACTCACGCGATCGCATCAACCCCATTTCCCCCTAGCCACGCGATCGCGTGCCCCACGCGTTCGTGTGGATTCAATTTCACTAACCCCAGTGACGCGAAACCCTACCCCCATCGTGCCCCACTCTCCTTCCCCAACCCCCTCTGTTCTCTCTCCTCCTTTCCTCTGCACCCATCGCCGCTGCCAACCACCCCTGACCACCGCACCAGCGCTGACCACCCAGCCACGACCGCGATGCCCACCCCCTCCTTCTTCCTTCCCTCCCTTTCTTCTCTTTCTCTTATCTTTTTCCCTCCACCACCGTTGCCCCCACCGCGGCCAACCACCACTACTACCATGCCATCACCGCCGCGCCTCCCACCACCACCCTCATCCCCATTTTCTTAAACCACCCCCTCCACCGTTAACCCTACCCCCTGCCACCACGAACAGCCACCCACCACCGCACCAACCACCCTGTTTCGCTACCACACCACCGTGCCCCTCCCAGCACCACCACCACACCCCCGCCATCTCTCTGTTCCCTAGTTTTGTTCATACGCCTACCAGGTTCTGCCGAACGCCATTTTTCTTTCATTCATAGTTAGTCGCATATGTTTCCAATTATGTTCAAATTAGGCTAGTTAGAGATGCATGTTTGTATTTGATTCTAGGTGGTTAGGTAGCTAGGATGTGGTTAATGGATTTAGGCCTGATTAATTGCGCTGTTCTTGCTACTTGTTTTGTCATTTTCACAATTCTGCTGTTGCTGTGATGTTAGTACTGTTCATTTGCTATTCTTTACTGTTTCATGCTGCTTTTTACACTGCTTTTTCATGTTCATATTCTGTATATGTAATTGCAGCTTTACTTTAATTTATATGAACTATTCTGCTTGCTGTTTATTACCCGGGAACATCCAATTTTAGCCGGAATGCT
>NC_029788.2:65092394-65136530 GCF_000816755.2 Arachis ipaensis
CACCCGCCGCAAACCACCCCTGACCACCACACCAGTGCCGACCACCCAGCCCCAACCGCGACGCCCACCCCCTCCTTCTTCCTTCCCTCCCTTTCTTCTCTTTCTCTTCTCTTCTTCCCTCCACCACCGTTGCCCCCATCGCGGCCAACCACCACCACCACCATGCCATCACCACCGCACCTCCCACCACCACCACCCTCACCCCTATTTTCTTACACCACCCCCTCCACCGTTAACCCTACCCATGCCACCACGAACAGCCACCGACCGCCGCCCTGTTCCGCTACCGCATCGCCGTGCCCCCTCCCAGCACCACCACCACACCCCCTCCATCTCTCTGTTCCCTAGCTTTGTTCATACGCCTACCAGGTTCCGCCGAACGCCATTTTCCTTCCATTCGTAGTTAGTTGCATATTTTTCCAATTATGTTCAAATTAGGCTAGTTAGATATGCATGTTTGTAGTGGATTCTACGTAGTTAGGTAGCTAAGATGTGGTTAGTGGATTTAGGCATGATTAATTGCGCTGTTCTTGCTACTTGTTTTATAATTTTTGCAATTCTGCTGTTGCTGTGATGTTAGTACTGTTCATATACTGTTCTTTACTGTTTCATGCTGCTTTTTACACTGCTTCTTCATGTTCATATTCCGTATATGTATATGCAGCTTTACTTTAATTTATATGAACTATTCTGCTTACTGTTTATTACCCGAGAACATCCGATTTTAGCCAAAATGCTGCCCAATTTTCTATAAATTATTTTGATATTCATTCATGTTTTAGTTTTGGCAACTTGAATTTGGCACTCCTCAGCCTTTACCAAACCAATTCATGAATGCACGGGCCAGCATTCTTATTCCTCTATTTTTCCCAGTTAATAAATCACATTATTGATGATTCAATTTCACTTTTCGCTATTTCTATATCTATATGAATCATCAACAACTTGATTTCCTTGCTTGAATATGAGTTGACTGTTGCTTAAAATTGTGAAATTCTTGTTACTTAGAAACCGATCATCATGCCACTTACTCTGATTTTCTTTTTACTAAGTCACTGATTTTCGCTTTCTAACCTCTTTTTCAAGTTTAACCACTTTTAACTTTCTAACTTCCCCCTCTGCTTTTTGACTAACTCTTTCAACTTTTTAACTCATGGCATGCTTATTATTACTCCTAATTAACAAGTATTCTCCTTATAATACATTTTGGATTGTAATTTCTCATCTCCGCTTTTTAACTCCAAAACAATCCAATACGCACAATTATTCAACTCATTTCATAATTCTACTGCTCCTTTACCACTATGTGCTTATCTTGTTATTTGCCTACTTGTTTTCCTGTTTTTATTATATCTTAGATTTCTGTTTTTCAGGATGTTTGACCCTCAAAGAAAAGGTAAAGGCAAGGCTACCACTGGCAAACAGAAAAGAGGTGAATCCTTTATGTCAATCCTGGAGATTATGCATGATGACTCCTGGCGGGGAAAGCACTTTACCCCGCAGGAGAAGGTTGACCAGCTCCTCCGTGCCAATGATCCCATTAAGTTTGCAAACCGATACTGTGAGCTAAAGTATCCTGTGTTTGCCACCTCCAGGAACCTATACCTGGAGAGGACTCTGAAGATTCCAGAAAAACTATAGCAGTACACCTCCGATCAAATCAAACAGAGAGGCTGGTTCTTCTTGGAGAGAAACCTGACTGAGGTCAATGCTTCCTGGGTAAGAGAGTTTTACTGCAATTATTTCAAGACTTCCCTGGATGCAGTGAACCTCAGAGGGAAACAAATACTGGTCACTGAAGAGGCCATTGAGGATATTCTGCGCCTTCAGCCTAAGTTAGATCAGCCTGACGGTTACCAAAAGGCTAAAAAGGATATGAGGTTTCTGAGATTCGACTGGGATGCTACCAAGGAGAGTATAGCCCTTGACCCTACTATCCCATGGGTCATGGGTAAGAACACCACTATGCCTAAAGGAATCAAGCTTATGTATCTGAATGATGAGGCTCAGCTCTGGCACCAGATCCTGAGCAACTTTATTATGCCGAGCACTCATGAGACGGAGCTGCCTGCCACTATGATCACCCTTCTCTGGTGTGTGCTGGAGGGTAAGGATCTGTATTTGCCACGATTCATCCAGCACTTTATGGCCAGGGTCCATGTCAGAGGCACCCTTCCTTTCCCTTACATGGTCACCCAGCTAGGCCGTCGACCTGACGTGCCTTGGGAGGATGCTGATGAGAAGCCACCTGCTGTGGACTACAAGAAGATTATCCCTCACAGCAGGAAGTTTTGAGCTTTAGGCTATGCACCTCCATTCCTGACCGCTTCTGCTGAGACAGCCACGCCTTCAGCTGCCCCTTCTTCTTCCACTGCTGCACCCGCCCCACCCACTGCACCTCCACCTGCTCTTGAGCCTATTTACCATTTGGTGCATCGCCTCTTCGCCCGATTGGACCGTATGGAGCATCGCAACAAGCGACGCTATGAGCACCTCAAGTTGATGATCCGGCGGCGACATCCCCTCCGAGCCTGACACCCCTTTTGACACATCTGAGGCGAAGGCGAGCGCTCATGAGGAGGAGACACAGGCCCAGGTTGAGCAGGCAGGTCCGGAGCAGGCTGCGCCACATCCTGAGGGTCCACACTAGATACAGGCCGCAGATGCAGAGATTCCTATCCAGTCAGAGCCTCCTTTGCAGCAGACAGATCCTCCTACCTTCATCCAGTCTACAGATCCTCAGGCCACCACCGAGACTCCAACAGCCCATCCTTCCAGTGATGACACTCCTTCACACCCAGCTTGAGTGAGCATCGGGGACGATGCTTTATTTTAAGTGTGGGGAGGTCGCCATCTCTGGCATATCTTTTTGGTGAACCACTACAGACTGTTTTATCTTATTTTGGTTATTTTTCTGTATTTTATCTTTATTTTTATTTTTTTATCTTTCAGTACTTATATATTATTCTTTTCATGTGTTTTTACTCTATTTTCGCATTTTGAACTTTAGCTCATATTTTAGCCATTTAATTTAGTTTTTAATTCTAAACTTATTAGTTATAGAATATGTGGATTAATTAGTATAGTTTAACCTTTTAGCATATGATAGTTTGGTTTAACTTGAAAATAAAAAGGAAGTAAACTAGAAACTTTAACATAATCAAAAACAATCCACACACCTTGTATATATAGCATAACATGTTAGTTAGTTAACAACATTTCATCAAGGAGGAACACTAAAACTTTAAAGCCACCCAAGAAATTTTACATTGAAAATAATGAGAACTCTTAATTTCTACTTGCATGACATGTATAACTTGATGACAAGTCATCTTAGCCTAGTTTCACTAGCCTTTTTCATTGTTTTTATTAGGTTTTATGCACTTTCTTGCATTCTAAGAAAGTAAGTTGGATTAAAAATGCATGACTTCTTTAAATCAAACAACCACCATGTAATTAATGCCAAATCATGAGGTTTAAGCTAAATTTAATTGAATTTTAATGATTTATAGACCTTGTGAATTTTGTGATACTTTGATTGGTTGTTTTGATTGCTTGTAGGTGAAGAAAGAAGAAAAGAAGAAAAGCATGGCATAATAAACGTGCCCAAGGAAGCAAAAAGCGTTCCAAAGGAAGCCACAAGCGTGCCCAAGGGAAGCAAAATCGTGGGCAACATCAAGGAAGAAAGGGAAGCTAAGTTGAGAAAGCAAATTGAGCTTCACAAGGAATGAAAGGAGAAGGCAAGCTACAAAGCTAAGTTCAAATAGTTAACTGAGCACTAAAGAAAGCAAGGAAATGGTACAAAGCTCAGTTAACTAAGTTAACTTTATCGGGGACCTCTCCAAAATAATTCAAGATGAACTTCCTAGGAGTGAAGCCACCAAGTTTCGAACTCATGAGCTAAAGGAAGCAAGGAACACTCCTTGCAATGAAATTCAAGAAGAAATAGCCAAAATGCCTCCTCCATGGTTCGAACTTGGAACCACACGCTACTCCTTGCAAGGGAATTCAAGAATAAATAGCTAGAATGCTTGCTCCAAGATTCGAACTTGGGAATTCCTTGAAACATAAGGAAGGAGTGCCACCAAGCTTGCAAGGAAAATCAAGAGAAAATAACTGAAATGCTTGAGCCAAGTTTCGAACCAAGGAGCTCTTGGAAACACAAGGGAAGAGCACCCACTCATCCAAGGAAACTAGCTCCAAGACTTCCTCCACCAGGATTCGAACTTGGGGACATTGAGGCCATAAGCAAGGCGCTGCACAAGGAAGCTCAGTTGGTTTTTCCAACTGAGCATTGCCTCCCCCCCAAGCCTCCACAATTTGACACGGTCATGACACCAAGGAGCAAGCATTTTGGTGCAACAAAGGGCTTTGAGTGCGCATCATGACACGGCCCAGCAACAAATGAAGCACACCAAGCTTGCCATGCGCACAACAAGGACACGGCCTAGAGCTAAGTTGGATTTTCCAACTGAGCTCTAGTGCAATTGACACTCAACCAAGGAAGCCTTGCGCACCACAAACAACATGGGCAGCTTGCTTGAAAGCTAAGTTGGATTTTCCAACTGAGCTTTCCCCTGGAGGTGCAATTTGGGCTAAAAATTGGATTAAAAATCCAATTTAATTCATTTCTTCACCAAATCAAAATCCCACCCAAATTCCAAAATCCAAGAATAGAAAGTGTATAAATAGGAGTTAGTTTGATGTAATTAGGACTTTTGAACTTTTGGATTTTTATCTTCTTTTACCTCTAGACTTTTACTTTGAATTTTCCTTTTGAGCTTTCATTTTAATTCTGAACTTTTGGCTTTGAGTTTGTAAATTTCTGAGAATTTGGAAGGAGAATTGATCTCTCTTCTTCTTGGTTCTTGCTTGAGCACTCTTTTATTTTTCTTGCTTTGGATCTTGGGTGGAGAATTGAAGAACTTCTGTTTCAATCTCACCTTGAGATCTTGTTTAATTTTTCTGCATAATTGAATTCCAATTTCCGTTTACTGCATCTTCTTCTACTCTTCTGCAATTTACTTTTCATTTTCTTTTGCAATTATTCTTGTTGGATCAAGGAAGGATTTGAGATCTAGACTTGTTATCTAGTCTCTTCCACTCCTGAGATCTCCAACCTCTTTTACTTTGCTGCAAATTAAGCACTGCTTTCTCTGTTTTTAAATTCTCAAAGCATTTTACTCTTCTGTTTAAGATCTACTTCACTGCAATTCAATTTTCTCTTTTATTGTTAAATGCAATTTACTTGTTCTTGTTTAATTTCTGCAATCCCAACTCCCAATCCCTTTTACAATTCAAGCAATTTACGTTTCTTGCACTTTAAGCTTCAGCCATTTACATTACTTGCAATCTAAGTTTCTGCAATTTAATTTACTTGCACTTTAAGATTCAGCTCCTTTACTTTCCTACTCTTTAATCTACAGCAATTTCCCCTTCCCCTTTTACATTTCATACAATTTAGTTTCTGCAAAGCACAAACTACTCAACCAATACTTGATTCGCTTGACTAAATCAACCACTAAACTATAATTGCTCAATCCTTCAATCCCTGTGGGATCGACCTCACTCATGTGAGTTATTATTACTTGATGCGACCCGGTACACTTGCCGGTGAGTTTTGAGTTGGATCGTTTTCCACACATCAAGTTTTTGGCGCCGTTGCCGGGGATTGATTAGATTGACAATGATTAAGTGAAGCGATGAATCCACACCTTTTGATCCTGAAACACTTTGGGGGTTGAGAAGAGAACCAAAAAATGGAGGAAAATCCAACAAATCCACAAGTGGGAGTGGCCAACGACAATGGTCAGCCCCAAAGGAGAGTATTGGCTTCATATACATTTGCTAATCCAAGGCATTGTGGGAGTAGCATCCTTACCCCAAATGTCGATGCAAATAACTTTGAATTGAAGCCCCAACTCATCACCTTGGTGCAGAACAACTGTTCTTATGGAGGAGGACCACTTGAAGATCCAAACCAACACTTGTCTACTTTCTTGAGGATTTGTGACACATAAATTCAACAACAATTTGAGCAAATGGCCAAGAGGATTGACAATCTTCAAGTTGCAGCAGTCAACACAAGCCAACCATCAACCACATGGGGGCAAAATGAAGAAACTCAAGAAGATCAGCAGCAGGAACAACCTCAATATGTGCACAACCAAAGCTCCGGCCAAAATGAAGTCTATGGTGACACCTACAATCCATCCTGGAAGAACCATCCAAACATAAGATGGGGAAATAACCACATTCAAAACCAGCAACCATGGCAAAGAAATTCAAACCAAAACAACTCAAGAAACAACCAAAATCACAACCAGCAAAACACTAACCCCAATCCATATAGAAAACCCCAAAACAACCACCCAAATTCTAGATACTATCAACCCAATAACCAAACCACTAACCAAAACACATACCATCAACCTTCAACATCTCACAACCAGCCACAAGCATCACAAGACACTCAAAAAATCTCCACTTTAGAGATATTGATGGAAAAGATGATGAAGCACCAAGACATAATGATGGAGAAACTCATGAAAAATCAAGAGATGGCAAGACAAGATCAGGAAGTAGCAAGGAAAGATCAAGCCATAACAAGTAAAAACCAAGAAGCTTCAATCAAAAACCAAGAAGCTTCAATCAGAAATCTTGAGAAGCATATGGAACAAATGGCTAAACGAATTACAGAGATGGGTGAGAAGCAATCAAATGCATTCCCTAGTGCCACTCAAGACCACCCAAGGGACAAACGAAAAGCTACAAAGTGGAAGGAGTGCAAAGCAATCATAGTGGGAAGTGAGAAGGAAGCAATCAATCAGGAAGAACACAACAGACAAGTTCCACAAGAAGAGACAGAAGAGAGAAGTGAAGAGGATAGAAAGACCGAGAATGCAAAAAGCTCAAAGAGAGATAAGAACATCCTTGAAATAAAGCTACAAGAGAAGAAGGAAGGGGTGAAGCCAGATGTCCCCAAACTTCCGTACCCTCAGAGGTTCAAAAAAGAAAACGAGGATAAGCATTACTCAAAGTTCCTGGACATATTCAAGACACTCAGCATCAATATTCCTTTCTTATAAGCACTTGAACAGATGCCATTATATGCCAAATTTATGAAAGAAGTGCTAACAAAGAAAAGACCCTTGAAGGAAGGACAGATTGTTGAAATGACAATGGAGTGTAGTGCTATTCTCCAAAGAGGTCTACCAGAGAAGAAGGATGATCCTGGAAGGTTTTATATACCTTGTACCATAGGAGACATAACTATTGAGAAATAATTCTGTGACCTTGGTGCAAGCATAAACTTGATGCCTCTATCTCTTATGAGGAAGCTTCAAATTTTTGAACTGAAACCCACTCGAATAGCTCTTCAAACGGCTGACAAGTCTATTCAGCAAGCACTTGGAGTTGTAGAGAATGTGCTGGTAAAAGTGGGGAAATTCCTTCTCCCAGCTGATTTTGTCATCCTGGATATGGAGGAAGACCCTAACACTCCCATCATCTTGGGGAGGCCTTTCCTGGCTACGGGCAGAGCATTGATAGATGTTGAAAAAGGGGAATTATTGCTGAGAGTGCATGATGAGCACCTAGCATTCCATGTTTTTTTTCAGCCTCCATGATCAAAGAACAAGATGTCAAGCTAGTGACATTAAAAGAGCGCTTGTTGGGAGGCAACCCAACCTGAGGTAGTTTTTTTTTAATAGCTATTTTAATAAAATGGTTAATTAGTTTATCTTTATTGCAAGGAGCTAAGTTTGGTGTTGCACACCAAAACAATCTAAGGGAGAATGAAGGATTCTAAGTTTGGTGTTCCACCAAAATCTCATCATAAAATATATTCTCACCTTCTGCATAATACTAGCTGCAAGCAATTAGATGAACCAATTAATCAAATTACTGTTTTCTAATCTTTGATTTTATAACCTTTAGCAAAGACAAAAGAATTCATGAATGGTTAACTTGTTGCATCGGAGACATTGGCAAGGAATTAAGTTTGGTGTTCCCACACCAAAATAAGTTTGAACGCCGTGCTCAATTCTTGCACACTAACCAGTTGCCTAAGGGTTTGGGAAACAAGCAACTTTCAATATCTTTTGTATGAAGTCATTCAATTTCTTGGAGGAAAAGGTACATCATCATGGACAGAGGGAGGACATGGAACCCAATAATGATAATGACACAGAGGAAACAAATAGACTCCAAGAGGTTGTATTGTTCTCTGACTGATTCTAGTTCAACTATGTTAATTGAAAGTGCAAATATCCCCTGTTAATTAGTGTCTTCTTAGAATCATTTACTGTCTGCGAGTTTGTTTGTTTTCATTCTGTTATGGCTTGCTAGTCTAAGTGCTTGATTCACTTTCATCTTACTTGAATTATATGCTTTGTTCCTCATGCTTGAATAAAAGAAAAATAACTGTGAAATAGAGAAAGAGTAAAAGTCTGGTATGATATGAGACAAAATAAGATTATGTGGTGGTATGTGCTGGTTCATTAGTTGATTTATAAATAAGGCTGAATGCAGGCATGACTTTGTGATATGAACTTGAGTTACATTTCATGAGACTTGACAAATGAAAAAAGCCCAAAATAAAAGAAAGAAAATACAAGAGAAATAAGCAAAAAGAAATACACAAGGCTGGGCATCAATGGCTGCAAATTTGGATAAATGCCTGTGATGCTCTTGTACAAAGATAAGCTTGGATAATTAGGTTCTAAGGGGTGCTTCATCACCCGGCAACTTGAGTTAACTAACCCGGGATTGCCAACTGAAAGTCCACCATCAAGAGCTACTTTGAGACAAAGCATTTAGTAACCCAAAGAGGTGCTGGGCATCAATTTCCAAAGAACAAACAGAGATGAACAAAACAAGCTAAATGCCTGTGATGTGTGTGTGTTAAGGAGAGGCTTGAGCAAGTAAGCCCATAGGGGTGTTTCAACACCTAGCATCTTGAACCAACTGGGGCGGGAATGCTGGCTGAAAGCTTACTCTAAAAAGCTGCCTTACAACATAGCATTAAGCCTCAGCCAAGAAAGAGAAAAAAAAAAACCCAAGGACCAAGCAATAACAAGTTTCATTTTTTTGTGTTGAATCGTTTTCCACACATGATAACTGATATATGATTTTTGAGCTAGAGAACACACAACCTGTGAGTTTTGAGCTTAATTGTATGGTTACATTCAAACCATAAATTTTATTCCTGTGTGTTTTGCCCTTCTTTTTATTCTGATGTTCTTTACTTTGTTTTAATCTATATGTCCAATTATAGAGTATAGATACATACTAAGAGATGATTGAGGCCATTGCTTGAAATATTTGCACACGTATCCCAAATTAGCCTACCTTTTACATTACCCTTGTTAGCCCCCTTGAGCTTTTTAATCCCCTCTTGTTCTATAAACCACATTACTAGCCTTAAGCAGAAAAATAAAATAAAAATCCCAAGTTGATTCCTTGGTTAGCTTAAGATAGAAATTGTGTATTGTATAAGTGTGGGAAACTTTATGGGAACATGGATGATAGAAACAAAGGTAGAAAGTTAAAAAGAATAAAAATATTCAAAATAAAAATTTTGGGAAACATGCTCATGTGAAATCAATTGAATTACCATGTGCATTAAATATATATATATATATATTTTTTATTTTTGGTATTTAATTAAGGGGATACAAAAATTCACCAATTGCAAAATAAAAAGAATCAATGCACATGGGATAAAATTAAAACTAATGCACGAGCTTGCAATACAAAGTGAGAAAAGTTGGGCAAATAGGTTAAGAAACTTTGAATTACAAAATATGTATGTTAGGTGAGATCTTAGACTAATCAAGGATTCACTTATTAGCTCACTTAGCCTTATACATATACCCTTGCCTTTACCTTGGCCCCATTACAACCTTGAAAAAGACCTCATGATTTTTGTATGCCTATATTCTATAATTGTTGATTGGTTAGATGAAGAACAAAGTTATAGAAAGTAAGGATAAAAAGAAGAATAGAGTGATTAACCCAATAAACACTAAGTGACTAGAGAGTAAACACAAAATCCAGTAAGGGTTCAATAGCTCATCACCATATATCTCTGCTTGAATTGTTAATTGTCTTGCAAGTTTGAAAAATATTTTTACCCATTTCAATTGTAAAAGTGCTTTAACATTATCTAGGGTTTGGCTATGCATATATGATTCCTTGAGAATGTGAATTAATTTAACTACATGTAAGCTTTATATACAAGTGAATAACAATTAGAATTGCATGATTCATTTAGGTAGTTGCATTTAGGATAGATTGCATTGCATGAGATTCCACCACTTTACCTTACTCTTTATCTTGGATTTAGCATGAGGACATGCTATTGTTTAAGTGTGGGGAGATTGATAAAGCCATATTTTATGATATATTTTGTGCTCAATTCAAGAGATTTATTCAATCCTTCACCCACTTATTCATGTAAATTGCATGGTTTTACTTTCCCTTCCTTATTATGTGATATATGTGAAGTACATGTTTCCTATGCTTTGAAATTATTTATTTTAATTACCCTTTATTACCATTCGATGCCGTGATTTGTGTGTTGAGAAGTTTCAGATCTTCTAAGGCAGGAATGACTTAAAGGATGGAAAGGAAACATATAAAAATGGAAGGAAAGCACAAAATGGAGTTTTTGAAGAAACTGGCAGCGACGCAAATGCATGGACGACGCGGCCACATGCCCATCGCGAAAAGGCAGCGACGTGAACGCGTGACTGAAGCAAACGCGCGCCTTAAGCAGAACACAGATGACGTGGACGCATGACTGAAGCGAATGCGTGATAAGGAAAACTCCAGATGACACGACAGCGTGACCCACGCGGACGCGTGATAGACGTCACGCACCAGAAATTATAGAAAATGCTCCCAGCGATTTCTGAAACCCTTTTTGGCCCAGATCCAAGTACAGAATGCACAGATTAGAGGTTATAAAGTGGGGGAATGCATCCATTCAGAGGGGGGCGTTCACTTATTCACTTTTCATGATTTAGATGTAGTTTTTAGAGAGAGGTTCTCTCCTCTCTCTCTTAGGACTAGAAATTAGGATTTTTTCTTGCCTTCATGATTGTCTGTTTTTATCAGGTTCAATGTTTCTTTTTATTTATTTTATCAACTTAATTTATGAACTCTTCCATGTTACATATAATTCTCTTAATTAATGTTATTTGAGGTATTTCAGTTTATGATTGCTCTCTTTTATTTATGTTACTGTTGCTTCCAATCTGAAGACAATTTTATTTGATTAAGCTTACTTTTCCCCTTTTGGCCTTGGTTAAGTAATTGGTAACTCATGAGTTATTAAACTCAATGTAATTGATAATTGTTGTCTTTGCTAATTGAATTGAACTTCAATAACTCCTGTCCTTTCTTAGGAATTGACTAGGACCTGAGCATCAAACTAATTGGTCCACTTGACCTTCCTTTGCTTTAGTAAAGGCTAACTAAGTGGGATTAAAACTCAATTCTCATCACCATTGATAAGGATAACTAGGATAGGACTTCCAATTTCTCATACCTTGCCAAGAGTTTATTTTATAGTTATTTATTTATTTTATTTGTCATTTAATTACTTGTTCCTTACCTTCAAAACCCAAATTTACAAAATTCATAACCAATAATAAGAACATACTTCCCTGCAGTTCCTTGAGAAGATGACCCGAGGTTTAAATACTTCGGTTATCAATTTTAAAGGGGTTTGTTACTTGTGACAACCAAAACGTTTGTAAGAAAGGACCTTTGTTGTTTTAGAATCTATACTTGCAACGGGAATTTATTCTGAATTTTAGACCACGCCAAAGTTCTCTCTTCAAAGGCATAAAAGGAAAGCATAATAAATGACAATAAATAGTAAAATCTACAAACTACAAATTGCAAGGAAAGTAAATCAACAATTCAAATCATCAATTAAAAGAACATCAACATTAAATTTTATTAAATGTAAACAAGATCCAACATGAGAATTCATAAACATAAAGAGAAATAAAAGTAAAATTAACATAAAAACTAAGAAGAATAGAGTAGTAGAAACAAGAAATTGGAAAAGAAACAAGATGAAATCAAGAAATCATGCCTAGATCTAAGATGTATTAACCTAACCTAATTCTAGAGAGAAGAAGGAGCTTCTCTCCCTAGAAACTAACCTACATGATGCTATACTACCAAACAATTGCTCCCCTCCTTGCCCAAGCTTGAATTCTGTATGAAATAGCATTAGAAATGAGTTGGGTTGGACCCAAAGTGCTTCAGAAATCGCTGGGGGCGATTTCACTTTAGTGGGTCACGAGCAGCATCAGCGCGCACACGTACATGGTGCGTGCGCGCCCCTAAACGCAAAGCAACATATAGCAAATTTTATATCATTTTGAAGCCCCGGATGTTAGCTTTCCAACGCAACTAAAACTGCCTCATTTAGACCTCTGTAGCTCATGTTATGGTCGTTTGAGTGTGAAGAGGTCTGGCTTGACAGCTTTACGGTTCTTTCATTTCTTCATGAGTTCTCCCACTTTGCATGCTTTTCTCCTCACTTCTTCCATCCAATACTTGCCTTATGAATTTGAAATCACTCAACAAACATATCAAAGCATCGAATAGAATTAAAGTGAAATTAAAATCACCAATTTTAGGGCCTAAAAAGTATGTTTTCACATTTAAGCACAAATCAAGGGAGAATTGCAAAACCATGCTATTTCATTGAATAAATGTGAGAAAAGGTGATAAAATCTCCCAAATTAAGTAAAAGATAAACCATAAAATCGGGGTTTATCACTCTTACTGTAGAGGCTCAAGCATGGGCCCAAATCTTGTCCCATTACGCGCTTCCAACACTCACGAATCATCCATCACAGCGGACTTAGCCCTTCATGTTTGGTGCATACTCACTGAGAGGCCGGTCAACATCCCTCTCCTCATCCGACAATCAATGGGCCGCATCCATGCTAAGGGTAACCTCCCATTCCCTGCCTTGGTAACGGATTTGGTTGCTGCGACTGGTGTTCCCCAAGAGGCTAAGGGCATGAAGGCGATAATTCCGCGCGAAGGGCGACATCGTCCCGACCGAAAAGTATCTTAAGCTTCCTGCGAAAATCGGAAACCTTGACATGGCTATCCCTTCCGACATTCCTACCACTTCATCAGCACCACAGAAATCATCCCACCAATTTCTTGTTGAACTCCATCAGAAGATAGACCGATATGAGCGGCGGAACCAACGCCGCTATGCTTATGTGAAGAAGCTCTTGGGTTTTTTGTTACCCCGCCTATAGAGGAGCCGGACATTTCCACATCCACCTCAAACTGAAGTGAAGCCAGCATTCATGATGGGGATAATAGAGGTACCGAACGTGATCCAGCCTTCCGACTTACCAATAGCACGGAGGACCGTGCTAATTCTTAAGTGTGGGGAGGTCATTTGACCGATCTCCGTAGGTAACAACCCTTTCCTTTCAACACCCAAAACTTTAATTTTCTTTTGTTAAATTAGGATAAATTGCATGGTCAGTTTTTGTATTTGAACACTTTTTACATGGTAGTTGTTTCTTGTTAGGACTACTTGGTTAGGGTGATGACTTCTTTTCCAAGAAATTATCTTTAGGGCACCACCCTACCAATTTTGAAATTTTTTTTATGTTAAGCTTGCTTGAAGAATTTATTTTGGAACATGGTTTTTGAGCTAAGAACACAAGCATGTGAGTTTTGAGCCCAATTGTGTGGTTACATCATATAACCACTTATTTCCATTCTTGTGTGCATTGTTCTTCTTCTATGATTGCAATCCTTGATTTGTTTGACTCTATATGTCTATTATTTTATGTATGAATTCATGTGTATGATTGAGGCCATCATTTCATTTAGCTCACTTGCCCAAATAGCCTTACCTTACATCAACCATTTCTAACCAACTTTGAGCCTTTGTTAACCCCTTTTGCTCTTAATTTTAGCACATTACAAGCCTTTAAGCGAAAAATAATAAATGTCCTTTATTTGGATCTTTAATTAGCTTAGACTAGTGAGTGTGTGTATCATTCAAGTGTGGGGAAACTTAGGACATTGGTTGAGGTAAGAGTGTGTTTTGTATTTTCATTAAAGATATTGGGAATTGAGTACATACTCATGCATTAAATGCTTAAACCATATGCATTGGCACCATTATATATAGTTCACCAAAAGAGAAAAGCAAAAAGAAAAACAATATAAAAAAAATGCAATAAAAAGGGGACAAAAATGCTCCAAGGTAAAGTAACAATAACAATGCATATGGAGTGTGAATTAAAGAGATTACATGAGTATGTAAAAAAGTGGGAATCATGGGTAGCTATGTATTTTATTAGATTTGAATAGATTATCGTAGGTTAGGTGAGAGCTTAGGTTAGTTAAAGATTAAAATTTCAAGCTCACTCAACCATATGCATTGATAAACCCCGTTTTTATGGTTTATCTTGTATAGATTTTGAGGGTTTTATCAATGATCTTCCACACTTATTAATATAAAAATGCATCATTTTGTGTTCCTTTCCTAATTTTGCCTCATAGATGAAAACATGCTTCTTTTACATTAGAATTGATATATTGTAATCTTCCTCTAATACCATTCGATGCCGTGACCCATTTGTTAAGTGGTTTCAGAAGTCATAGGGCAAAAATGGCTAAGAGAGATGAAGGAAGCATGCATGAATGGAAGGAGCATGGAAAAAAAATTAGAGTTTTGGAATTTGGGCATGGGCACGCGCGCGCACCGTACGCGTGCGCGTGAATGTGCATTGATATCGATGGGGATTTATATCGGTAAAAAATCTCTTGGTAAGGTCACATTGCAAGTATAGCTCTACCAACAACTATCCTCGAGTATCAAATTTAGAAAGGGATTTGGTTGTCAGAAGTTCAACCCTGAAGAGCGGATAATTTATACGCTTTTTGGCATTATTTTTAGTATATTTTAGTTAGTTTTTATTATGTTTTTATTAGTTTTTATTCAAAAATCATATTTCTAGACTTTACTATTAGTTTGTGTGTTTTTCTGTGATTTCAGGTATTTTCTGGCTGAAATTGAGGGACCTGAGCAAAAATCTGATTCAGAGGCTGAAAAAGGACTACAGATGCTGTTGGATTCTGACCTCCCTGCACTCGAAGTGGAATTTCTGGAGCTACAAAAGCTCAATTGGCGCGATCTCAATTGTGTTAGAAAGTAGACATCCTGGGATTTCCCGCAATATATAATAGTCCATACTTTGCCCAAGATTTGATGGCCCAAACCAGTGTTCCAAATCAGCATAAAAATTCTGGCGTCAAAATGCCAGAACTGGCATGAAAGCTGGATTTAAATGCCCAAACTGGCACAAAAGCTGGCGTTTAACTCCAAGAAAAGTTTCTACATATGAAACCCTAGGCTACTAGTTCTCTATAAATAGGACTTTTTGCTATTGTATTTTAATCTTGGTTATTCTGGTTCCCTTTTTGGGGCCGAAGCGAATGACCACCATTATCACTTTTGTATTTTCAACGGTGGAGTTTCTACATACCATAGATTAAGGTGTGGAGCTCTGCTGTTCTTCATGAATTAATGCAAAGTACTATCATTTTTCTATTCAATTCAAGCTTATTCTTATTCCAAGATATTCATTCGCACTTCAACATGATGAATGTGATGATTCGTGACACTCATCATCATTCTCACCTATGAATGCGTGCCTGACAACCACCTCTGTTCTACCTTAGATTGAGTGTGTATCTCTTAGCCTCCTGGTTCATGATGCATGGTTGCCTCGCCTGACAACCGAGCCTTCCATTCCATGAAATCAGAGTCTTCGTGGTATAGGCAAGAATCAATTGGTGGCCATTCCTGAGTAGGATCTGGGAAGGGATGACTATGATGAGCTTCAAACTCACGAGTGTTGGGCATAGTGACAGACGCAAAAGGATCAATGGATCCTATTCCAACATGATCGAGAACCGACAGATGATTAGCCGTGCGGTGACAGCACATTTGGACCATTTTCACTGAGACGACGGGAGGTAGCCATTGACAACGGTGAAACCCAACATAAAGCTTGCCATGGAAAGGATTATGAATGATTGGATGAAGACAATAGGAAAGCAGAAGTTCAGGAGGAACAAAGCATCTTCATGCGCTTATCTGAAATTCTCACCAATGAATTACATAAGTACCTCTATCTTATTTTATGTTTTATTTATCTTTAAACTCCATAACCATTTGAATCCACCTGACTGAGATTTACAAGATGACCATAGCTTGCTTCAAGCCGACAATCTCCGTGGGATTGACCCTTACTCACGTAAGGTTTATTACTTGGACGACCCAGTGCACTTGCTGGTTAGTTGTGCGGAATTGTGACAAAGAGTTGAGATTACAATTGTGCCTACCAAGCTGTTGGTGCCATTGATGATCACAATTTCGTGCACCAAGTTTTTGGTGCCGTTGCCAGGGATTGTTCGAGTTTGTACAACTGACGGTTCATCTTGTTGCTCAGATTAGGTAATTTTATTTTATGTTTAAGCTTTTTACTTTTTATTTTCGAAAAAAATTTCAAATATAAATATATATATATATATATATATATATATATATATATATATTTATTTCTATTTTGTTCTTCAGACTTTTTAAGAATGAATTCTAGAGTTTCATGATGATTTATTGAAGTCTGGCTGGCTGTGAAGCCATATCTAATCTTTTGGACCAAGGTTTCAACTTATCATTACAAGAGCTTGTTGATTTCTATCAATTTTGCTATTGAAAGTAATGATCTACTAAAGCTTGGCTAGCCATTGGCCATGTCTAGTGTTTTGGACCGAAGCTTTCACTGAAAGCTTGGCTGGCTAGTAAGCCATGTCTAATTCCTAGACCGGAGTTTTAGACTAACATTGCATAATTCCTGGAATTCTTATTAAAAATTTTGAATCTCTTTATTTTATTTTCCAAATAATTTTCGAAAAATAAAAAAAAATTATAAAATCTTAAAATCAAAAATATTTTATGTTTCTTGTTTGAGTCTAGTGTCTAATTTTAAGTTTGGTGTCAATTGCATGTCTTTATTCTTCTTGCATTTTTCGAATATATGCATTATGTTCTTCATTAATCTTCAAGTTGTTCTTGATGATTTCCTTGATCTGATCTTTAAATTTGCTTGTTTTGTGTGTCTTGTTGTTTTTCATATGTATTCTAAATTTGTTAGTGTCTCTAATATGAAAATTTCTAAGTTTGGTGTCCTGCATGCTTTTGTTTATTTGATCTTAGTTTTACATGATTAGTTTCATTTTGTTGTTTCTCATCATTAAAAATTCAAAAAATTTTCAAAATTATGTCTTTTCAAGTCAATAATACAGAGAATTGAATATTCAGAGCAGTCAGCAGAGGAATTACACAGAAAAAGCTGGGCGTTCAAAACGCCCAGTGAAGAAGGAAAACTGGCGTTCAAATGCCAGCCAGAGTACCTGGCTGGGCGTTAAACGCCCAAAAGGGTAGTATTTTGGGCATTACACGGCAGAATGGGTACCATTCTGGGCATTTAATGCCAGGATGGCACAAGAGGGAAGATTTTGTTTTCAATTCAAATCTTTTTCAAATTTTCATAATTTTTCAAAATCAAATCTTTTTCAAATCATATCTTTTCAATCATATCTTTTCAAAATCAATTTCTTTCCATTTTCTATTTTTTTTACTATTTTCGAAAATCCTTGCTACAATTAATGATTTAATTCAAAATTTTCCAAGTTGTTACTTGCCTATTAAGAAAGGATCAAATTTTAAATTCTAGAATCATGTCTTTTAATTTCTTATTAGTCAAGTAATCAACTTTAATTTTAAAACTTTCTTTTTTTTAATTTGATTTTCAATCATATCTTCTCAATCATATCTTCTCAATCACATCTTTTTCAAAATAATTTTCAATCATATCTTTTTTATTTCTAATTTCAAAATCACTTAACTACTTTCTCAACTTTAATTTTCAAAAATCATCAATCAATTTTTCAAAATTTCTTTTGATTATTTCAAAATCTTTTTAATTTGTTTTCGAAAATTCTTCCCCTCTTCTCACATCCTTCTATTTAAGGACTAACACTCCTCCACTATCAGCAATTTGCACTCTCTCTATAAGTTCGAATTCTCATCTCTACCTCCTCCTTCTATTTCTTCTTTTCCTCTGACACCTCAAGGAATCTCTATACTGTGACATAGAGGATTCCATACTTTCCTCTTCTCTCTTTCATATGAGCAGGAGCAAGGACAAGGGCATTCTTGTTGAAGCTGATCCTGAACCTGAAATGACCATGAAGAGAAAGCTAAGAGAAGCTAAAGCACAACTTTCTGTGGAGGACCTAACAAAAATTTTTAAACAAGAAGAAGCCATGGCAGCGGAAAACAACAACAATGTCAACAATGCAAGGAAGGTGCTTGGTGACTTTACTGCACCTACTCCCGACTTCTATGGGAGAAGCATCTCAATCCCTGCCATTGTAGCAAACAACTTTGAGCTTAAGCCTCAATTAGTTTCTCTAATTCAACAGAATTGCAAGTTTCATGGACTTCCATTGGAAGATCCTCATCAGGTCTTGGCTGAATTCTTACAAATCTGTGACACTGTCAAGACCAATGGGGTTGATCCCGAGGTCTACAGACTTATGCTCTTCCCTTTTGCTGTAAGAGATAGAGCTAGGACATGGTTGGACTCACAACCTAAAGAAAGCCTAAACTCTTGGGAAAAGCTAGTCAATGCCCTCTTGGCAAAGTTCTTTCCACCTTAAAAATTGAGTAAGCTTAGAGTGGAAGTCCAAACCTTCAGACAGAAGGAAGGTGAATCACTTTATGAAGCTTGGGAAAGATACAAGCAATTGATCAGAAGGTGTCCTTCTGACATGCTTTCAGAGTGGAGCATCATAGGTATCTTCTATGATGGTCTGTCTGAACTGTCCAAGATGTCATTGGACAGCTCTGCTGGAGGATCTCTTCATCTGAAGAAGACGCCTACAGAAGCTCAGGAACTCATTGAAATGGTTGCAAATAACCAATTCATGTACACTTCTGAAAGGAATCCTGTGAATAATGGGACGAATCAGAAGAAAGGAGTTCTTAAGATTGACACTCTGAATGCCATAGTGGCAAAGAATAAAATATTGACTCAGCAAGTCAATATGATTTCTCAGAGTCTGTCTGGAATGTAAGCAGCAACAGGCAGTACCAAAGAAGCTTCATCTGAAGAAGAAGCTTATGATCCTGAAAATCCAGCAATGGAAGAGGTGAATTACATGGGAGAACCCTATGGAAACACCTATAATCCTTCATAGAAAAATCATCCAAATCTCTCATGGAAGGACACACAGAAGCCTCAATAAGGCTTTAACAATAGTAATGGTGGAAGAAATAGGTTTAGCAATAGCAAACCTTTTCCATCATCTTTTCAGCAACAGACAGAGAATTTTAAGCAGAGCCACTGTGACTTAGCAACTGTAGTCTTTGATCTAATTAAAACCACTCAAAGTTTCATGACTGAAACAAGATCCTCCATTAAAAATTTGGAGGCACAAGTGGGTCAGCTGAGTAAAAAAATTACTGAACTCCCTCCTAGTACTCTCGCAAGCAATACAGAAGATAATCCAAAAAGAGAGTGCAAGGCCATCAACATTACCCACTCAGCCGAACTTGGAGAGGAGGAAGAGGTAGTGATTTCTGCTGAGGAAGACCTCAATGGACGTCCACTGGCCTCCAAGGAGTTCCCTAATGAGGAACCATGGGAATCTGAGGCTCATACAGAGACCATAGAGATTCCATTGAATTTACTTCTGCCATTCATGAGCTCGAGGATGTCTTCGTAAAGGTTGAAGACCACTACATCCCTGTTGATTTCATGATCCTAGACACTGGAAAGTGTATGGATGAATCCATCATCCTTGGCAGACCCTTCCTAGCCACAGCAAAAGCTGTGATTGATGTTGATAGACGAGAATTAGTCCTTCAAGTGAATGAGGACTCCCTTGTGTTTAGAGCTCAAGGATCTCCCTCTGTAACCATGGAGAAGAAGCATGCAGAACTTTTTTCAATGCAGAGTCAAACAGAGCCCCCATATTCAAACTCTAAGTTTGGTGTTGGGAGGCCATCATCATGCTCTGAGTATCTGTAAGGCTCCATGAGAGCCCATTGTCAAGCTACTGACATTAAAGAAGCGCTTGTTGGGAGGCAACCCAATTTTATTATATCTATTTATTTTCCATTGTTATCTTATGTTTTTTGTAGGTTAATGATCATGTGAAGTCACAAAAATAACTGAAAAAGCAAAAACAGAATGAAAAATAGTATAAAAATAGCACATCCTGGAGGAGAAGCTTACTGGCGTTTAAACGCCAGTAAGGGTAGCAGAATGGGCGTTAAACGCCCAGTTTGGCACCATTCTGGGCGTTTAACGCCAGAAAGGGGCACAGAGCTGGTGTTTAACGCCAGAAATGGGCACAGAGCTGGCGTTAAATGCTAGAAACGGGAGAAAAGCTGGCGTTAAACGCCAGAAATGGGCAGCAACCTGGCGTTTAACGCCAGGATTGGCAATTAAGGGGGTGTTTACACGCCACATGGTGCAGGGATGCGAAATCCTTGACACTTCAGGATCTGTGGACCCCACAGGATCCCCACCTACCCCATCTCTCTCTCTCTCTCTCTTCTTCACACCCTTCCATAACACTCCCCCCTAAATACCCTTCGCCAATCACCTCAATACCTCTTCACCAAAATCCCCTCTCCTATCAAATCCTACCCTCTTCTCCATAATCCCTTCACTAATCCACATCCACCCATCATAAAACCCCACCTACCTCACCATTCAAATTCAAACCACTTTCCTTCTCAAACCCACCCATACATGGCTGAACCCTACCCCTCTCTCCACTCCTATATAAACCCATCTTTACTCCTTCATTTTCACACATCATACATACTACTTCTCCCCCTTGACCGAACAATAAAATCCCCTCCATCTCCTCCATTTTCTTCTTCTACTCTTTTCTTTCTTCTTTTGCTAGAGGATGAGCAAACCTTCTAAGTTTGGTGTGGTAAAATCGTTGCTTTTTATTTTTCCATAACTATTTATGGCACCAAAGGCTGGAGAAACCTCTAGAAAGAGGAAAGGAAAGGCAAAAGCTTTCACCTCCGAGTCATGGAAGATGGAGAGATTCATCTCAAGGGAGCATCAAGACCACTTCTATGAAGTTGTGGCCAAGAAGAAGGTGATCCCCAAGGTCCCTTTCAAGCTCAAAAAGGGTGAATATCCGGAGATCCAACATGAGATTCGAAGAAGAGGTTAGAAAATTCTTACCAACCCCATTCAATAAGTCAGGATCTTAATTGTTCAAGAGTTCTATGCCAATGCATGGATCACCAAGAACCATGATCAAAGTGTGAATACGGATCCTAAGAATTGGCTTACAATGGTTCGGGGGAAATGCTTAGATTTCAGTACAGAAAATGTAAGGTTGGCATTCAACTTGCCCATGATGCAAGGAGATGCACATCCCTACACTAGAAGGATCAACTTTGATCAAAGGTTGGACCAAGTCCTCATAGACATTTGTGAAGAGAGCGCTCAATGGAAGAGAGATTCAAGAGGGAAGCCGGTTCAACTAAGAAGGCATGACCTCAAGCCTGTGGCTAGGGAATGGTTGGAGTTCATCCAACGCTCAATCATTCCCACTAGCAACCGGTCTGAAGTTACTATAGACCGGGCCATCATGATCCATAGCATCATAATTGGAGAGGAAGTAGAACTTCATGAGGTTATATCTCTAGAACTCTACAAGGTGGCGGACAAGTCCTCTACTTTAGCAAGGTTAGGCTTCCCTCATCTCATTTGTCACCTCTTCAATTCAGCTGGAATTGACATAGAGGAAGACATCCTCATTGATGAGGACAAGCCCATCACTAAGAAAAGGATGGAGCAAACAAGAGATCCCACTCATGGGCAAGAGCATGAGGAAATTCCTCATCATGAAATCCCTGAGATGCCTCAAGGGATGCACTTTCCTCCATAAAATTATTGGGAGCAAATTAACACCACCCTAGGAGAATTGAGTTTCAATATAGGACAACTAAGGGTGGAGCACCAAGAGCATTCTATCATCCTCCATGAAATTAGAGAAGACCAAAGAGTCATGAGAGAGGAGCAACAAAGGCAAGAAAGAGACATTGAGGAGCTCAAGCACTCCACAAGATCTTCAAGAGGAAGAACAAGCTGCCATCACTAAGGTGGACCCGTTCTTTAATTTCCTTATTCTTTATTTTTCTGTTTTTCAAAAATTATGCTTTAGGTTTATCTATGTTTGTGTCTTTATTACATGATCATTAGTATCTTAGTGTCTATGTCTTAAAGTTATGAATGTCCTGTGAATCCATCACCTTTCCTAAAAGAAAAATGTTTTAATAAAAAAAAGGAAAAAGAAGTGCATGAATTTCAAATTTTAAAACAGATTAATTATTTTGATGTGGTGGTAATACTTTTTGTTTTCTAAGTCAGCTCAAGAATTCTGGCGTTTAACGCCGGAACTGGCATAAAAACTGGAGTTAAACGCCCAAACTGGCACAAAAGTTGGCGTTTAACTCCAAGAAAAGTCTCTACACATGAAATCTTCAATGCTCAGCCCAAGCACACACCAAGTGGGCCCCGTAAGTGGATTTTTACACTAAACACCCTAGCTTACTCATTTTCTGTAACCCTAGGTCACCAGTTTACTATAAAAACTACTTTTAGTGATTCATCTTGTACCTCATGATACTTTACACGTTTCATATTGTATTCTCTACGGCATGAGTCTCTAAACCCCATTGTTGGCGGTGAGGAGCCCTGCTGTCCTTCATGAATTAATGCAATTACTACTGTTTTCCATTCTATCACGCTTGCTTCTATTCTAAGATATTCATTCGCACTTCAACCTGATGAATGTGATAATCCGTGACAATCATCATCATTCTCACCTATGAACGCATGACTGACAACCACCTCCGTTCTACCTTAGATTGAATGCATATCTCTTAGCCTCATGATTCAGATCAGAGTCTTCGTGGTATAAGCTAGAATTATTGGTGGCCATTCCTGAGATCTGGAACTTCTAAACCTTGTCTGTGGTATTCTGAGTAGGATCTGGGAAAGGATGACTGTGATGAGCTTCAAACTCGCGAGTGTTGGGTGTAGTGACAGACGCAAAAGGATCAATGGATCCTATTCCGACATGATCGAGAACCGACAGATGATTAGCCGTGCAGTGACAACGCATTTGGAACATTTTCACTGAGAGGACAGGAAGTAGCCATTGACAACGGTGATGCCCAACATAAAGCTTTCCATGGAAGGAGCCTTACGTGCATGAAGAAGAAGATAGTAGGAAAGCAAAGATTCAGAAGACAAAGCATCTCCAAAGCCTCAACGTGTTCTTCATTACTGCATAACAAGTATTTATTTCATGTTCTTTTACTTTTACAATCAAATCTGAGAATTATTGATATCCTGACTAAGAGTTACAAGATAACCATAGCTTGCTTCAAGCCGACAATCTCCGTGGGATCGACCCTTACTCACGTAAGGTATTACTTGGACGACCCAGTGTACTTGCTAGTTAGTTGTGCGGAGTTGCAAAAGTGTGATTGTAATTTCGTGCACCAGTCCCCAAGCTAGAGGGTGGCTGGAATTTGTAAGGAGGTCCCTAATCCCCACATCCAACACTTCAGAGGTGACCAAGGAGAGAGCTGTGCTCATATACAGCATCATGAAAGGTGAGAATTTCAATGTGGGGGAGATGATTGACAATAACATTAACAAAGTGCTGAAAAGCACTAGTGACGACACAAGGTTGGCATTCCCCAATATCATATAGAGGTTATGTGATGAAGCTGGAGTTGAAAAGATCATTGATGAGGTGATGGTGAAGCAAGATAAATTCATAACTGCCAAGAAGATGGCCAAAGTGGTGGCTGTTAACCCACTTCATAGGGCCAGAGAACAAAGAGCTCATGCTCATGGAGCACAACAATAACAAGAAGAAGAAGAGGCAGAAGAGCAACCACACTTTCTAGCACTTTAACCACCACCAGACTACCAATACCAGCAATTCCCTGAAGGATTCAACTAGGAACAACTGCAAGGAGATGTACACCAAATGAAGGGAGACCTACACCACCTGAGGGAGGATGTTAACCAATTCAAGAAGACTCAGAAACAACAATGAAACCAAGTCAATGAGAATATCCAACAACTCCAAGGGAGCGGGGAGCATATGAGGATGGAGCAGCAAGAACAATTTGATTGGGGAGAGGTGCGAAGTGCACTAGACAAAATAGAAGAGCAATGCAAATGGCAACAGAGAAACTTTATTGAGTTCAGGCATCTCTATGATGCCAGAACTATCTCCAGGAGGCAGTATGACATCAACACACAAGCGAAGTTAAATCACTTGTATAATGCCATAGCCGCTCTAAACCTAGGATACCCAACATTCATGCAAGGAATGGAGGAGTTGAGTGCAAGACAAGAGGAAATTCTAGCCAAACACAAAGTGGATGAGAGGAATTAGATGAGGAGGCTGGGATTTTGGAAGCCCAAGGATGCTAAGGCAAAAGAAGGATCCTCCAAGAAGGATGAAGGTGGCTCCTCCCCTTCCAAGAAGAAGGACAAAGGAAAGGGGCAAATGAATTGAAGATGAAGCTGCTCAAGGTTGTTAAGTCCCATGGTTGACCCCCTCTAAATTCTAAATCATGTTTAAGCTTTTGTTTGATTTACTTTCTGTCAAAAATAAATAGTCATGCTAGGATAGTTTATGTTTTCTGCTTAGTTTTATTTCATGCTTGAAGTCCTTTATAAGTCCTTTAAACTACAAGAAAGAAAATGCAATGTATTTCAAGTCTTCCTTTTCAACATGAATAAAGTAGACCTTGTCTCCATAAGAATTGTTGTGAGCTGTGCAAAAACAAGAGTAAGAGAAACCAAAGCCAAGAGAGATCATTCAACATACTAAGAAACAAGGAACTAAGTGTAGAACCTTGAATGAACTAAAAAGAAAATAAGTCATGGGAAACATTTAGTCTTAGAAGGTACAACAAGAAAAGGTTAAGGGATGCTCCTTGAATATCTATAGAACCAAGAAGTAGTAAGCAATAAAGACCGAAGGCTCTGAGCATCAACTACTAGGACGGGAAAGAAATATAAAAAAAGCTCAAAAGGGTTAAAGACCGACCCTAGTAGATGCTTGTGGTGAAGATGTGTCAAGAAGAGACCTGGGCAAGTAAATTCCTAGGGGTGCTTCAACACCTAGTACTCTAAAACCAACTGGTTTGGGAGTGCTAACTGAAAGCCTAATTAAAGGGTTGTCTTGAGACAGAACACTTAGAGTCGTGGTCAAGAAAAGCACAACCAAAAAGAAAGTGAAACAGCTCTTACTACATCAAGGTGACAATCAATAGAAAGGACCCCTGAAGCTTATTCTTGACAGAACCCTCAAAGATCTAAAAGTTCTCTATGACATTCAAACATTCATACATGTGTTGAACACTTAATCCCATCCTTAGTTATGTTGCATTCATTCAAAGGCCAAGGTCTCAATTTATAAAAGGGCTACTCACATTGATTTGCTTGGGACAAGCAAAGCTTAAGTTTGGTGTTGTGATGACTTGCATCATCTACCTTTACTTCTTGTGTAAAGAGGACCATAAAAGAGCATAAATCTCATTTGATCATTACAATTCATGCATTATTTGATGAATATTATGGTACATTGCTTTGAGAAGAGTTGTTCTGAATTTCAGGTGAAAAAGATATCAAAAATGGGAAGGAAGCAGTAAAGAAGCTGGGCATGTGAAACTGGCATGCCACTTGGAGCAAACGCCACAAAAATGCACTAGCATGGCACGCCAGGAGCTAGGCGTGGCATGCCAGTACTGAAATCCAGAAGGAAGTCTCAAGCATTCACAAGGTGCATGGCACGCCAGACCCTGGGCGTGCCACGCTAGTACAAAGTTCCAGAGAAGCAACAATGGAGGACACTAAAGGGGAGTGGCACACCAGGCTGGGCGTGGCACTTCTAAACCATCATCTACTGTGGGCGTGCCACTTGAGCCAAGGGGCGTGGCACGCCAGCTTATCACTCCAGGGGGAAACATCACTATGGCGTGCCACTTAGTATCGAAGGCGTGGCACGCCAGTCCCAAGAAGTCACTTAGGCATGCCAATTGAGGAACCAGGCATGGCATGCCAAGCTTGAGAAGTCTACAAATCTATGGGCATGCCACTTGAACAGCATGGCATGGCACGCTGGTACAAAATTTCAGAGAAAGGAGTTGAAGGCCATATAGGTTTGGGCGTGCCACTTGGTATCGAAGGCGTGGCACGTCAGACTCTCATTTTCACTTTGGCGTGCCACTTGAGTAACCAGGCATGGCACGCCAATGCACAAATAGGCCAAAGCAAGAGCTGGGCGCGCCACTTGGTATTGAAGGCGTGGCACGCCAGCCCAAGAATCTCACTATGGTGTGCCACTTGAGTGCTGGGCGTGGCACGCGAGCTGTTGGAACCAAGGCAAGATCAAGGGCGTGGCACGCCAGCCTCTAGGTGTGGCACGCTGGTACAAGTTTCCAGAGACGATGAAGGAGGTCAAACACATGGGCGTGCCACTTGGTATCGAAGGCGTGGCACGCCACCCACTATTCCTCACTTAGGCGTGCCACTTGAAGCCCAGGCGTGGCATGCCATTGTCATTCAGAAAGCAAGAGCCATTGGGGTGTGCCACTTGAGTTCATGGCGTGGCACGCCAAACAGAAGAATCACTTGCCTCCAAAGGGCGTGGCACGCCAGACCTTGGCTGTGCCACGCTAGTTCAACTTTCCAGAGAGCTTGATCAAGCGTACAACAAGGGCGTGGCATGCCATACCCTGGGCGTGCCACGCTAGTTCAAGTCTCCAGAGGCAAGAAGAAGAGGAAAAAAGCTAGGGCGTGCCACTTAAGCTCGAAGGCGTGACACGCCATGCTACATGTGCATTAAAAGACCCTGGGCGTGCTACTTGAGCCTGAAGGCATGGCACGCCAGGGATGTTATTAAAGAAGAACGTGCCACTTGAGGGACTGGGCGTGGCACGCCAAGCCAGAATTGAAGGAGCACGTGACACGCCACTAAAGCGCTAGCCACATGCCAGCTGGGAAGTCACGCTTATTGAGTTGCTTTTTCCTCCAAATTGTAATTTTCCTTTTTCACTTTTGTAATTCTTTTATTTCTAGAGTTAGCAGTAGTATAAATACCCCCAAGAAGTACTGAAGAGGGGTTAAGCAGTTAGGGAGACTAGTTTTGGATTCACTTTTACACTTCCTCATCTTCTTTACTTTGGAGTACTTTTCTTTGAGCTATGAGTAGCTAAATTCCCTCTCATTGAGAGAGGGAGCTCTGTTGTACTTAATGGATTGATGATAGTGAAATTCTGCTTCTCTTCATTTTCTCTTTGATTTGCTAGAAGGAATTTTATTTCTAATGCTTAGTGTTCAATTATCTTGGGAAAGAGATTGAATGCAAAATGGGTTTCATGGGAACCATGGGAAAGGAAACATGAAACCATGCTTGAAATCCCTTCTCACATTTGAGTAGGATATGGGTTTTGGTGTTTGGATATGGTGACATATAATCCTCCCTCTACTTGGACCTATGATGATGTGTGGTATAATCAGGGACCAAGCATATCTCTCTTCATGAACAATTAGACAAAGGAATTGGATATTGATCAAGATCTGAGAGATTGAGTCACCAAGGGATTAGGGCTCAGTCAATGATAATTGCCAAGAGGTCAATGAGTTGCATGATTGAAGAGGATATAAGCTGAAATTGATCCAAAGAGACAACATCTCTTGATCTCAATGAATTTCCCTATTCTTATCTACCACTTTTTTTATCGCTTATTTTTACATTCTGCAATTCCCCATTCCCATTTACAATTAAGCCATTTATGATTCCGCACTTTACATTCTGTCATTTCTATTTCAGTACTTTATTACTTCCCTTTACATTTTAGTGTTTACATTTCTGTCATTTATAATTATGCAAATCACAATCTATCTGTTCCGCTTGACTAATTCATCAATTGATTAAAACTGCTCAAATTTGCCAATCTCTGTGGATACGATTCCACTCCACTGTGGGTCATTACTTGACGATAATTTTGGTGCACTTGTCAATAGAACTGATTCACCATTTTTTTTGAATGGGGGTGTGAATTGGATTCTTCACTTACCCATGAACTGTTAGAAATTGGATAGATGATCCCAGCATTCCATAACTTCATTACTTCTTTCTAAACAACTTCTTTCATTGTGGGGTTTAGCCTTCTCTGATGTTGCACTATTGGTTTAGAATTCTCCTCCAAAAGTATCTTGTGCATGCATATGGCAGGGCTTATGCCTTTCAAGTCATCAACGGTCCATCCCAATGCATCTTTGCGAGCTTTCAATACAACAAGGAGTTTTCCTTCTTCTTCTTCACTCAAGGCAGAATTAATAATGACTGGAAAGCTATCCTCTTCACCAAAGAATGCATATTTAAGGTGTGGAGGAAGATGCTTCAATTCTTGTTTTGGTTTTTTCTCTGTCTTTCCTTTAGAGGAAATTTGAATCACTTGTTCTTCTGAGACCTCTTGAACTGCTTCTATCTCTTCTTCTTGTTCTTCTTGACCGTTGGCTTCAAACACTTCCTCCATCAGATCTTCTATCATTTCCACTTTCATGTGCTGTGCTTTTTCAGGGGGATATTTCATGGCTTTGAAAACATTAAGGATCAATTATTCATCATGCACCTTGAGGATCATTTCACCTTTTTCTACATCAATAATAGCCCTTGCTATGGCCAAAAAAGGTCTCCCCAGGATGATTGAGTTATGTCCCTCTTCTTCCATGTCTAAAATGACAAAGTCAGTAGGGAAGATGAATTCCCCAACTTTTACCAACAAGTTCTCTACAACTCCAGTGGGTATAATAAGTGACCTATCGGCTAGTTGCAAGGACATTCTTGTGGGTTTCATCTCTTCAACGGATAGCCTTCTCATCATGGAGAGTGGCATCAAATTAATGCTTGAGCCTAAGTTGCACAAAGCCTTCCCAATTGACATGTTCCCAATGGTGCATGATAGAAAGAAACTTCCAGGATCCTTAAGTTTTGGTGGTAAGCCTTTCTGAATCACAGCACTGCATTCTTGGGTGAGGATCACAGTTTCTTTTTCATCCCAGCTCCTCTTCTTATTAATGAGCTCCTTGAGGAATTTTTCATATAGAGGCATCTGCTCCAATGCTTCAGCAAGTGGAATATTGATTTCTAGCTTCTTGAAAACCTCTAGAAACTTGGGGAATTGTTGGTCATTAAGCTCTTTCTTGAACCTTTGAGGATATGGAAAAGGAGGGTTGTAAGGCTTCACCTCCTCCCTATGTTCATGTGGATGTTCCTCCATTACTTGTTTTCCCTTCTTTGAAGCTTGTGGTTCTTCCTACTTCTTATTGGACGTCTCTTGGTCATGCTTGTCTTCTTCTAGTTGTTTCTTGCTGCCAATATCACTCTCCAAAATTTTTCCACTCCTTAATTGGATTGCTTTGAATTCTTCCTTGGGATTGGGAATGGTATCACTGGGTAATGCATTGGGTGGTCTATCAGCAACTGTTTGCTTAGACAATTGGCCAATTTAACTCTCCAAATTTCTCAGTGAAGTTTCATGGTTCTTGTTGGCTAATTCTTGATGCTTGATCATTTTCTCCATCAATATCTCCAAATTGGAGATTCCATTAGATTCTTGGGGTGGTTGTGGTTGAGTGTGAGATGTTGACGGTGGATGAAAGTTATTTTGGTTAGCTGAGGGGTTATTGGGTGGATAGTAGTTGGATGGGGGTTGATTGTTTTGTGGTTTTCTGTATTGGTTTTGGTTAGTATTTTGATGGTCTTGATGGTTTGTGTTTCTGGAGTTGTTTTGGTTTGAGTTTCTCTGCCAAGGTTGTTGGTTTTGGTTCTCTCCCCACTTCAAATTGGGGTGGTTCCTCCAAGATGAGTTGTAAGTGTCTCCATGGAATTCATTTTGTCCAACTCCTTGATTGTGCATGTATTGGACTTGTTCAGGTTGCTGCTCTTTATAGCTCTTTTCTTGTTGTTTTCTCACCACTGGTGGTTGACTTGTGGTGCTCACTGCTGCAAGTTGTAGCCCATCCATCCTTTTTGACAACATTTCAATTTGTTGTTGAAGTTGTTGGTGCATAATCTTGTTTTGAGCCAAGATTGTATCAACTTCTTTAAAGCTAAAATGCACCTCTTTTTGGAGCTGCTTGCCTTTCAGAGGAGTGAAAGTACTCATTGTTAGCCACCATATCTATAAGATCATGTGCCTCTTGAGCAGTTTTCATCATTTGTAAGGATCCTCCTGAAGAATAATCCAAGGCTTTCCTTGAACTCAAGGACAAGCCTTCATAGAAATTTTGCAGCTCAACCCATTCACTGAACATTCCTTATGGGCATCTTCTAATTAGAGCTTTATACCTCTCCCAAGCCTCATACAGTGACTCTCCTTCTTGCTGTCTGAAGGTTTGCACATCAGTTTTCAATTTGATGACTCTTTGAGGGAGATAGAATTTGGCTAAAAATTTACTGACTAGATCATCCCAATTGGTGATGCTCTCTTTTGGGAATGTTTCTAACCAGTGTGTGGCTTTGTCTCTCAATGAAAATGAGAATAACAATAGCTTATAGATGTTAGGGTGGACTCCATTAGTCTTAATAGTGTCACAAATTCTCAAGAACACAGAGAGATGTTGGTTTGGGTCTTCAACAGCACTTCCTCCATATTGACAATTATTTTGAACTAGAGTGATAAGTTGGGGTTTGAGTTCAAAATTATTGGCATGGACATTGGGAGTTAAGATGCTACTGCCACAGTTTCTTAGATTAGGGATAGTGTAGGAGGCTAGAACTCTTCTCTGAGGTTGGCCATTGTTGTTAGCTACATCCTCAGGTGAATTAGGGATGTTACCCTCCATCTCTTTATCTTCTTCTTCTTCTGATTCTTCTCTAATAACTCCCTTCTCTCTTGCTTCTCTTCTCAGTTTCAAGAATGTCCTCTCTGGTTCAGAATCAAAGGAGGTGGAATCACCTCTTCTTCCTCCTAGCATGCAACCAAAACAACACAAGATACAGACAGAGCACTCTGTTGCTTGAGTGCAGTTAGGATTAGTGGAAACAAAATCTCGAATAGCTAGTGTGCTTAACAAAATAAAAGAAAAATGCTTAATCTAGATTATCACCTTACTTAATCATTGTCAATCTGAATCAATCTCCGGCAACGGCGCCAAAAACATGATGGCGTAAAAATAGATTTCACCCAAACTAACCGGCAAGTAAACCAGGTCGTATCAAGTAGTAATAACTCATAAGAGTGAGGTCGATCCCACAGGGATTGAAGGATTGAGCAACTTTAGTTAGGTGATGAATTTAGTTAAGCGAATATTAATGGATTAGATTGACAGAAACTAGATTGCAATAATTCTAAAGTGCATAATGTAAATTGACAGGAAAGTAATTGGCAGAAAGCTAAATTGACTGTGACTTAAAGTGCAAGGAACTCAAAAGAACTGAATCTTAAATGGCAAGGAAATTAAATGACAGAATCTTAAAATGGTGGAATTAAAAGTACAGAAATATTAAATGGCAAGGAAGCTTAAATTGCATGAATAACAAAGGGATTTGGGTTTTGGGAATCAAGACAGAGCTAAACAATATAAATTGCAGTAAGTGCAGAGGAATCAATGTTGATGAAATTCAAAGAAAATGATTCATCAGGGATTAGAGATACTATAATCCTTCATGAATCAATTGGGTCTCAACTCCGTTCTCAATCATATGCATAGATCTATGGCGGATTGAATTTGATTGGATCCCAATTCCTTGGCAATCCAATCTCTCTAATCACAATCAATCTTGCCAATTCCTTGATCTAATTATCATGAGAAGTGTTGGAGCACATTTCTCTCATCCATAAGCCATACTAACTCTCAAGATCTCAATTCCTCTTGAATGGTGTTGATCAAGAGAGTAGTGAAGGATAGAGCTTCAGTTCTAATGAAGGTGATTCCCCTCTGAGGCTTACACCCACATTCATTTGAATTAAACCCCCTTTCGGAGTGAATAATTCACAATTAAAATAGAAGATACCCAATAGCTACACAATTGAATTGAGAAGAAGAAGAATTTCACTAATTCATGGGGATTACAATAGAGCTCCTCCCCCTAATGAAATTGGGGTTTAGTTCATCATTACTCTAGTACCAAAACAGTAAAGAAAAATGTAGGAAATGAAGAATAGAAAAGAGAACAAAACTCAAAGCTAAAATTCTAATGAAAAATGTAAGAAAATGTGTAAAGGAAATTCTACAGCCGAAGTCTCCTCTTGAAATCAAATCTTTCTCTATTTATACACTTTCTAATTCAGTGATTCAGCCCTTGGAGTGGGCTTCTTGGCCTTCTGATGAAATGGGTCAGAGATGGTACTTCCATGCAGCATCAGGCAAACGTAGCGTTCTCAAATTGAACGTAGCGTTCTTTCACCCACGCGTGCACGTCCTTTGTGCGTGCGCGTCCCTCGCGTTTTACACCATTGACGCATGCGCGTACAACATGCGTACGCGTCGATACTGTCTTCTACCTTAACCATGCTTGTGTGTACCATGCATGCATGTGTGTCCTTCGGCAGCGTTCATTGACTGAACGCTCTGTTCATGCCATGAACACTCTTCACGCGTACGCATCCTTTACGCATGCGCGTGGATGATAAAACATCACTTCTGCGCCCCAACACCATGTACGCGTCTGCGCCAATCACCGCTTTTGTCACATTGACGCGTGCGCGTCATTCACGCATGTGCGTCGGAGCTCATCTTCAAATTCAAATACTGAAAGCATCGCAGGCGTTCACTCAAAATGAACGTAGCATTCGTTGTTTGTGAACACTGATCCTCAATCCACACATGCGCGTCATGCGTGGATCTCCAAAGTTGCTTTTCCACACGGAGGCGTATTGTACGCGTGCGCGTCGCATGTGAATGTAGCGTTCATCAAATGAACACAGTGTTCATCTGCACCTTGCTTCTTTGATTTTTCTTTTCATCAATTTTCCACTGCCATTAATCAAACAAACAGTCAAAGCCTCACCAAAATCATAAGGTTCATAATAATCAACTAAATTGTGCGTAAATGTCATGATTTTGCATAAAATCAACAATGCTTGATTAAGTCAAGATAAACATGAAATACCACTCCAACCACTTACTTATTGTGCAAGAAAGTGTAATAAGCCTAATAAAAGCAAGGAAAAATGCTAGTAAAACTAGCATAAGATGACTTGTCATCATATGCCTCTCGGGGGTGTGATGGGGACGTTCAGCTCGTCCAATCTCTTGCTCCCTTCTTCTCTTCTTTGATTCATCTATTTTATTGGCCACGAACCTGTCTAATCTTCCTTCCCAGGCTAACTTTTCTATAATATTCTTTAGGTCGTAGCATTCATTGGTAGGGTGCCCGTAGACTTGGTGGTATTCGCAATACTCTGTCCGACTTCCTCCTCTTTTATGCTTAATCGGATGAGGGGGCGGGATCTTTTTAGTGTAGAATATTTCTCTGTATACATCCACAAGGGACACTCTGAGTGGAGTGTAGTTGTGGTATTTTCTAGGTTTTTCAGTAGGCTGGTCTTCTTTTTTCCTGGACTCTTTATCCTTATCCCGGGGAGGGTAGGAGAATCCGGATTTGAGATTTCTCCTAGTCGAGAGATGTTGGATGCTTTTTTGATATGGAGTAGCTAAAGGGTCCTTCTTACAGACCATTGATGAGACCCATGATGGCTGCTTCTGTTGGTAGACTTTCTATGTCTGGACATGCCTTGTTGAATCTTTCCATGTAGTTGCGGAGGCTCTCCCGATCTCCTTGCTTAATCCCTAATAGGCTTGGGGCATGTTTGGCTTTCTCTTTTTGGATAGAGAATCTGGCTAGGAACTTCATTGCGAGGTCATCGAAGCTTGCTATTAGCCTTGGTGGCAAGCTGTCGAACCACTTTATTGCCGTTTTGGTCAAAGTGGTCGGGAAAGCTTTACAACGGATTGCATCTGAGGCATCCGTGAGGTACATTCTACTTCTGAAATTGCTGAGATTATGGCTTGGATCTGATGTACCATCGTATGGGGTCATGTCAGGAACTTTGAAGTCCTTTGGGACTTTAGTTTTCATGATTTCTTTGGTGAATGGGTCTGGGTCTTTGTCGGAGCTATCTTCCTGATTAGGTCGGGGTTTTTGGATTTGAGATCGGCCTCAAGCTTTAGGAGCTTGTCCTCTAGCTCTCGGCGTCGTCTTGTTTCCCTCCGGAGGTCTCTTTCGGCCTCGCACTGGTGTTCGGGCTCTTGTTCGAGCTATTTAAAGCGATCCTGTTGTTCTCGGAGGGCATCTAAGATTTCTGTGTTTGGAGAATGCTTGTCTCCTTTGGTTTAAGGCACATCTTTTGACGTGGCATCCGTGTTTTTAAGCGGGGTTCTTTCTTCCAAACCAGAGTTGTGATCGTTGTCAAGGTTGTCCGTCATGATGATGGGATGACTTCCAGGTCCCCGGCAACGGCACCAATGTTCCGAGGGTTACCTAAAACTAAAGGTCGATCTCGGACGAGATCTTCTGCGCTGGTTGGCGCTACTGTGTCCGACCTGGTAGAGTTGGAGAAGCTGCTGATCCTTCGTCACCGGAGGGTGGTGGTACCTGCAAGAGACTCCGATGCTTAAGTTAGCACGTGCTTTAGGCAGGTTTTTTGTGTAGAATCAGAGTATGAGTTATACCTAGTTACTCCAGTGTATTTATAGTAGTGTGGAGCGACCTCCCTTTGAGATAAGTTAGTTATCTTATTTTATCTTTTGTGGGTGGGTCTCCTCACTACAAGAAAAATACCCATTCAGGTACACTTGAAAAGTGTAGTAAAAAATGAAAAAAAGTGATGCCTTAGGTAAAGGCTACGCTTTTTAGGCTTCAGAGACGCTTTTGTAGGGGATGCCTATACCAGTGTTGCCTATTCTCAAAGGCTATGCATTTTTGTATCAAAGGCTACGCTTCTGGCCTTTGAGAATAGGGTACGCTTTTTAAGTGATGCTGTTTAGGACAAAGACTACGCTTTTCAGCACTAGTGGTTACCAGAGTTCAAAAGAATAGGCTACACTTTTCAGGACTACTGCATCACTTTATAAACGTAACAACTAGTATACCTATAGTTACTGTATATAAGTGTAGCCTTTTGTCCCTCATTTTTTTTAAATTTCTGTTTATATATATATATATATATATATAAACAGTAATTTACTCATGAAAGATTGAGAGCAAAGTGAAGAACAACCATGAGGGACAACAAAGAGTTAATATCTTCTTTAGCGGAAACAATTACTTACTCACTCAAATCCTTATTCGTGTGTCTCTGAGAGATATCATAACCTTCAAATGTGTCTCCAAGCGGTGGCTCTCTCTCATCTCCGATCATTTCTTCAGCCGCTGCCATGCCACCGTAAAACAAAGAGTTTCTGATTTGTTCTTCGATCTCGCCCCCGACACTGGATCGTATCAGGAAGTAAAATTCATCTACTTAGACAAGAAAACCTAAAATAAACAGATACATATATATAATAATACCATGCATACAATAATCTTTAAATAATAAAAATTATCCTGAAAGAAAATATATTTATATAATGAATATATAATATTGAGATGATCGTAATTTTAAGTATTCATACATCTCACATTAGAACAAGTATACTCATATAAATCAAAATATGCATGAAACCGCACACTTAGATTTTACTACTAATAAACTAGAAAAAAACCAAAATATTATATCATTCAAATGTATCTTCTAATAAAAGACATCATCATCAACCATACATCTTTCAATTTCCAACACTAGCTCCATCTTTGCTAATAAACCATCATGATAGGCATCTCAATCTTCACTCAGATCTTCAGAATTAGCCTGCATAATTATATAGAAAAATAATTATGTTTTGAAAAAGTACAAGAAAAAAAATAATTAGCATATTAAAAACTAAAAATTTTCATATTATTGGAACATAGAAACTAAAAACTAAAAACTGTATACCCTTTTGCTTAAAACAACAATCACATTCAAGGGGATACTATAAGTCATCATAAAGGACATAAAAAACCGAATCATAACACAACTTCATACTAAATGAGAAGTAAAATCAGAAACTCAAGTGCATTGTGCAAGTGACAAGCAATAACATTTTTCTTCCTTTTTGGTTTTAACATTATAAGAAGCTCAAACTTTGTTCCAGAGGCACCAAAACAGGGTATCCAATAGTATATTAACACAACAATGATCTCAGAGCAACACAAAGGCACAACAGAAGCCACAAATATTGGTCCACTCTAATAACAATAATAATAAAATAACATAATTAAAAAACAAAACCGGAGAAACCAAATCACAGCTCCTTAAATTTAAAATCAAATTAAAAAGATTTGGCAGCCTCCTAAGTTCTAACAAATACAAATTTTAAACTCAATGGTAGATATTCAGAATCCTAATTAACAATTAACAATATATAAACAAATATTATGGAATAAGAAAGAACTGCTCATACCATATCTATGTTTGGAATATGAGTTGATCCATGAGCGCTATTCGCATCAATTGGAGAGTGTTGGGTGTTTTGTAACAAAGCCTCAATTTCTTCCGGCCTCATTCCAGGTTCAGATTGCTGAACTAGTAACTTAATCATGTTTCACAATCCATGAAGCTCAGCCTCTTGGTGTTGCTGTTTGGCATCTTGGTGCTGCTGTTTGGCCTTCATGTCTCCAAGTTCAGCTTTCAAAGACGTGACTTGCTCTTGGTGCTGTTGCTTGAGTTCAGAAATTTCTACATGCTTTTTCAAATCACTTCATGTAACAGATCTTCCATAGCACCTAACCCGACCTGGTAGGTCTTTTCCAAATAAAGATTCAAAAGCTTCCTCATCTGTTTCACTAGCAGCTTGCCAGTTTTGGAAGTCTTCCTAATTAGAAGAAACAATTAAAATAGAATTAGTTACCATTTCCCAAATTTGATTTATAATCATTAATAGTTAAATGAACTCTCATACAATTTCATCTTGTGTTTCCTAATCAACTTCCTTCCTTTTCCGACTTGTTTGAGTAGCAATGAACATTTCAAACCTTTTTGGTTTGTCACTTGTTTCCTTTGTCACGCGCTACAAAATAAAGCCTTAAATAAGTAAGACTATAACAACATAACTAAAATTAATTAAACAAATGCTAGCACGAATATTAAATAATTATACCAGAGCCACTCGTACTCTTCCAAAATTAATTGGCCCCATGCGATGTGGAAACTTTTGGTGTTCTTTGTGTTTCTTATTCTTTTCACTCATTGACTATAATTGAATAAAAAGTTAGCACATAGAAATAGAGAACAATATAATAAAAATTTGCTTCAATAAACAAAATTACACCATACAGAATAGCAGTACATATAATTGCACAAAATAAAATTCCAGAAAATAAAATTGCACAAAACAGAACAAAAAATAGAATTGCAGCAAATCAGAATCACAGCAAAAATAGAATAGCAGTCTAATTACACCCAACTTAATTACCCGCTGCTTCCAAGTCCAAAAAAAAATTAATTCAGCAAAAATAGAATAGGAGTCTAAAGCTTTATACATGATAGAATTTCTTACAAGACGCAGCATCAATTACAGTGATAAGAGTTACCTCCTTTCAGGTTACACCAAAGGAAATATATCAAAAGAAAACTCAATTCAGTTTAGGAACCTAGCAGCAATTCGAACAGTAATAATATATTTGCAATTTAGTGTAGAATATGTGTTTGTACAGCACGAGAGAGGACAGATTCCCACATTATCAATCTAATTTTCATTATTTTTCTTATGTTTTAACAAACAGTAATATATTTGCAATTATAGTACCAAGTATTTTACCTGGATTGTAGGATGACTCCAATAATAGATCAATTTTATGAAATGACCTTCTGGTACTTGTGTCGATCGATTTTTCACCATATCTTCGATAGTATCAAAGGGAACAAAGTGCTTCTGCTTAATCTTTCCCTTGAACCGCTTCCAAGCATCCCGAATTGCTTGGATCACCCACTTTTCTCTACTATCTAGGAGGATAAACTTGGTCTGCATGATATCAACAGTGTTATATGCACCTTCCTATATTTAAAAAAATTGACATTTAATAATAATAGAAGAGTCTTACGTTAACGTAGTTCCACATAAATTTCTTAGCTTTAGGAGTTACAGCATGCCAGCTAGTGTATAAAAGACTAACAAATCTTTTATTTCTACCAATTGTGCCAACGAAACTAGTTAAATTTGACACACTTTGATCGGTGGGTCCTACTGGCTGTCCAATATCAAAAATAACTTTTTCCCACTATTCCATAGTTCTTGCATAAATCTCTTTGCAAGTTGTTTTTCCCCGGGTTTTCTTCTTCTTTGGCTCTCCTAGTTTCATGCATTAGGAAAAAAATTAGGGAGTAATTAGTGATGCCAATTGAAAAATTAAGCATTATGATTTACAAAAGAATATAAAAAATTTGATAGAAATTTCTTACCTTCGTCATCATCAATGTCCTCCATCACATGTGAATAATAATTTTCATCAAGTGGCAAGCTATCTCCCACATCATCACTTAGTTCAGAGCTTAGTCTGTCAATTTCTACAACTATCCCATTTTCTTTTAAGAATTCATCAATAGTTGTAGCCCTTACCCTTGGCTTGCTATTTTCCTTTCTTGATCCATCTTGCTCCGACATTAAATCTTCAGCTTGTGGGGTAGTGTTTGAACTAGGCAAAGTAGTGTCATGTTGCCTTTTTTGAGTCTTATCATGTGTGAATTGAATGATCTACTGCTGCCCTTGGTTGACTGTAGGCTGAGTAGAATTTGCCCAACTCTGCTGTTGGCTTACACTTGTTGGCACGCTATTATTCATACTACGAATTGCATCGAGCCTCCTTTTAAGTTCATCTGCACCCACCTTTATAAGCTTAGAATTATTCAAGCCTTGTGTTGATGGTTCACGTTGCACTTCATGCTTTTTTTTCTCAGCCATAGTCACAGTCAAGTAATGCTTTCTTTTTTTATTTTCTGGCTGTTGCGCAGGAAGGCTCAGCTGTACTTCCAAGGTTTTAGGGTTAAAATCAGTCCTTTTTCTTATTGTATCGAGTGTGCTTTGTAAATGAGTAAAATCCAGGTTCTTTGACGTAGAAGTCTTCACTCCTTTGGTTGCACTCAACTCTTTTTGACTTTTGACTACATCCAACCTTGGCATAGTTTCCTCCTTGTCATTAGGTACTGCACCTTTCATCTCATATTGCTTGCGTTCATTTACAATCTTTTGTCTCTTGGCTTCAAATTGACGAAGCAAATTCTTACTTGATGTTGCTTTAAGATCAATAAATTCTTTATTCATAAACACAAAAATTAGTTAACTCGAGTTAATATAAGCAATAAAGTGATATATCCTATAAGAAACACTAACAACTTCAGAAATTAAAACAAAAATATGACTTACAAATAAAAAGGTGAAGAAAACTTAGTTATACATATGTACATATTAAGCAATAAATTGCTTAGGCTGACCCATCAGAATCAAAATCTCCAATGAAATCTGCCTCATATTCTTGGGCAGAAGTCACCTGGAGAACCGTTTCAATAACTGTAGGTCGTAGATCAATCCTCTCCAGAATAAGTTCCCCATCATCAGCTGGTATGGCAGGGCTCGTTATATGCTCGTTTTGTTCATTATAGAAGGTTTGACGGGCCTCAGACTCAGATTCGTCACTTGTTTTGAATAAGTCTCTTGGGACAGTTTCCATAACATAATATTTGTTATGTTCATATGGATCTTGCACATAAAAACATTGATGTGCTTGAGATGCTAGTATGAAGGGTTCATTCTGGTAGCATTTCTTATTGAAGTGAACAAATGTAAGACCATATTTATCTCTCCCAGCATCATGCCACTCACACCAAAATAATATAACCTTAAAATGCTCAAAAATAGTCTAACTCTACTATCTCAAATAGTCTGCCATAATAAGCTACAGTGTCTTGAATTGGACGTTTAACTTTAGCACTTGCAAAGCTTGAAGTTAAAGCAGTTAATGTGACACCACTATTTTGTGTTTTTCTCCTTGCCTCGCGCTCCACAGTGTGAAACCTGTATCCATTAATTATATATCCAGAAAATTTTCTTGCAACAGAGCTTGGACCTCGTGATAATTCTTTTAGCCAAACAGGAACATCTGGATCCCTTGCTCGAGTTTCAAACCACTGCGAGAAGGTTTTATTGTGAACTTTTGCTTTTCTCCATTTCGTTCTTCGCTGATTGTTAACATCATCCTCATGCTCTCTGTAGTTAAAAATAGTTATGTATGATCGACAAAAATCTAAATGCACTTGATTTAGTGAATAAACATAAGTTGTATTAAGTTACCTAACATAATCTGTGACTTCTTCACAATTGTGTAATACATACACATGGGCTTGAGCACTTGAAATGTCATCGAGATTAATTGGTTCTCCATTTCCCACGCCTAATGAACGGCCTTTATTAGAAAACAACTTTGATGGCACAACTTCGTCGTCATTAAGATCATCATCATTCCGAGGTTGCTTATTAAGTCTTGTTCGCACACCTTCATGCAAGTATCTTGAGCAGAAAGTTAAGCACTCTTCAGCCAGATATGCCTCCTCAATAGAACCTTCGGGGCGACTTTTGTTGTGTACATACGACTTTAATGTACACATGTACCTTTCTGGAGGATACATCCAACGAAACTGCACTGGACCACCCAATCTCACCTCATTTGCTAAACGAATTGGAAGATGAACCATTAAGTCAAAAAAACTAGGGGGAAAGATCCTCTCAAGGTGGCATAATGTTTCCACAATCTCTAACTCCAGTCGATCTATCTCTTCCAGTGTGATGAACTTTTTGCATAAGCGACGAAAAAAGGAACTTAGTCGAATCAACGGAATGGCCACATGATCCGGAAGGATGCTTTTAATTGGTATTGGTAGTAAATAGTGTAGCAAAAAATGAGCATCATGGGTCTTATACCCAAAAACTTTTCTTTCTCCTAGATGTACACACCGTGATATATTAGAAGCACTACCATCAGGTAGCTTTGTCGTCTTCAAAACGCCACAAAAAATCGACTTCTCAGCAACAGTCATAGAAAAGCATGCCTTTGCCAACTTTGTTCTCTTGCTATTATTCACCTATTTTGGTTGAAGATTTTTTCAAATCCTAAAATCTTTTAAGTCATATCGAGCATTCAAATGGTCCTTTGTCTTACCTGGGATATCCAAGAGAGTTCCAATTACACTATCAAGTATGTTCTTCTCTATGTGCATGACATCTAAGTTGTGACGCAGTGGGTTATTGTGCCAGTAAGGAAATTCGAAGAAAATTGATCTTTTTTTCCAATTCCATGGGAAACTATTTGATGTAGTTTGCTTCTTCCCAAAAGTATTCTCAACATTTTGTAGCATCTCAAAAATTTTTGTTCCTTCAATAACAGGTGGAGGGGGTCTTAATTCATGTTCCCCATTAAAAGACCTTGTATTGGTTCTCCATGGATGATCCATGGGTAAAAAGACATGCTGGTCCATATAAAATGTCTTCCGACTATGTTTTAGTTGTAGATAAGAGGTATTTTTGTTGCAACAAGGGCAAGCCAATTTTCCCTTTGTACTCCACCCGGACAACATAGCATATGCAGGAAAATCGTTGATTGTCCACAAAAGAGCTGCCCGCATTTGAAAGGTCTCATTCTTCGATGCATCATAAGTTTCGACCCCTATTTCCCACAACAACTTCAAGTCTTCTATCAAGGGTTGTAGATACACATCAATATCTTTACCAGGTGATTGTGGCCCAGGAATAAGCAAAGAAAGCATAAAATATTCAGGTTTCATGCACATCTACGGAGGCAAGTTGTATACCATTAACATCACAGGCCACGTGCTCCATGAAATGTTCATGCTACGAAATGGGTTGAACCCATCACTTGACAAGCCTAGTCTAATATTGCGTGATTCTTTTGCAAAGTCTTCATCCATTTTATCAAAGTTCTTCCATGCCAGGCCATCAGCAGGATGCTTTAGCGTCCCATCTTTAACGCACTCCTCATCATGCCACCTCAGACTAGATGCTGTCTTTGAGCACATAAATAATCTTTGAAGTCTTGGAATTATAGAAAAGTATCTCATAGTCTTTGCAGGAATAGGACGACCTTTCTTGTGAGGTTGGTTCTCGCTATTATCACTAGAATTTTCGGTATATCGAGAAGTTCCACACACACGACATTATTTTTCATCCTTTAGTTCTTTCCTATACAGGAGGCAATCATTTGGACAAGCATCGATTTTTTTATAATCTAGACCTAAATCTCTTATCATAGCCTTCGTCTTATGGAAAGATGAAGGTATGTTAATGTCAGGCATTTCCTCTTTCAATAGCTCAAGAAGGGAAGTGAAGGATGCATTGCTCCAACCGTGCAAACACTTTAATAAGTACAGACGGATGGTAAAAGATAATGTAGAAAATTTCTTGCAACCCGGGTATAACTCTTGACTTGCCCCATCTATTAAATTGTAAAACTTTTTAGCCTCCTCATTTTGGCCTACAGTAACACCCTCAGCGTTAGGCACATCTCCAAATGCATCATTAAGCAGTCCTTCGATGTCATCGCATGCACCTTCTTCATCATCTGTGTCATCATCAACCACCATTGGGATTGTCCATTCCCCGTGATTAATCCATGTTCTATATCCCTTAACAAATCCGTCGGCAACTAAATGGTCAAATACCACATCTCTTCTATACCACTCATTGTTACAACACCTCTTACAAGGACATTGAATTTGTTGTCCTTCTGGTTCTCCCTCAGAGTATGCAAAGTCTAAGAAACTAATAACACCATTGATATACTCTTCACTATACCTCGGTAGATCCATCCAATCCTTCGGCATATCACAAAACCTAACCGATAATTTATAAATTTTTTAGGAGGAAAATTTATAAGTGGTCGCAAAGTGAAGATAACAAGAATAGAGGAGGAAGGGTGTTATGAAATATAAGGGGAATGGGCAATGAAAAGGACTTTCATAGCCTTGTAGTTAGGTTGGGAAATAGTTCCTAATCTTAGAAGTAATTCTCTAAACATTTTACTAGAAACTCATTTAAGTAAAACAAATAAAGTAAAACAAAGAATTTATTGTGCATAAATATTAAGTTAAATTGCAACTTCAAAACTAACAAAACAATCGAGGTGGAGCTACACATGAATTAATAGTATAATCATAAAGTGAAAAGAAAAAATATGTATTGTACCTTGCCATGACACGATCAACGTTTTGACAAAATATACTTGGGAGCTTTAACCAAAAACTTCAATCTGTTTGTTACCAAATAAAATTCTAAGATATTAGACTATAATCATATTTAGTCTTGGTTTATTTTTATAAATTCTAAACTGATATATTTAAAATATAAGGAAAAAATTTAATAGTAAAAAATGGTAGAGCAACCTGTTGTTGTTACCATAAATAAAATAAAATAAAATAATATAACAAGCTAATATATATTGCAATTGGTTATTACAGTAGTTGACAAATTGAAATGAGTGTGTGCGCTCAATTTATTGAGAGAGACAAAGTGACTCAGCTGGGTTGCCACCCTTCTATTTTATTTGTTTTTTTATTTTAAATTTTTTTAGTATTTGTCCGCTCCTCATAACCAAGTATGATTATGCTGCTAAACTTATAAAATAATTCTTTTTTCAGTTAAACATTCCTGACTTTGCCTAAACAAGCAAGGTTTAATTCCAACTCTCACAAAAGATAGTATACAAGTTAATTTTAAGTATACTTGGCGTTAATTAGTAAATGCATGACTACAAAAATATTATTTATATATTAAAATTAATTATTATTTATTTGTATATATATATATATATATATATATATATATATAT
>NC_029788.2:65136587-65149132 GCF_000816755.2 Arachis ipaensis
TTTTATATTAATAATTAATTTAATAGTGAATTTTAATGTTTTTTAAACATGGTTGACATGACTAATATGGCAAAATGTTACTAGCTAGTAGCTACGGTTAACAACCAATGTGGTTTTGGACTGGTCAGCAAAAGGTGCAGTATTGGTGTAACCGTGTAAGTGATATAGTTATAACATGCATATTGTGATGAATTGGTTATTATAGTAGTTGACAAATTTCATATATATACAGTTCCAACAAATGAATTTGGTATCTATATATATACATATGTATGAATCTTAAAAGGATAGAATTGAAAGAAAAAAAAACTATAAATTAGTACCAAGTCCATGAGGGAGACAGACAGAGACACAATTTTATGTTATGATTTGTGAATTCATGAAATAATTATAATTTAGGAAATAAAGTCAAGTCACAAGGGGCATTATTACAATTGCATAAAAAAATATCACCACTGCACCTCTGCTATAATTAAACTAAAAACCCTTGATTTTAACTCCTCTTTTGCACTCATATGAAATCCCCAAATTCTACACCCTTGTTATTATTATCAAAAATCCATCTTCCATCCATTGACTAAAGCCAAAATAAGAGGACCAAAAGCCACCATTTTACACTCATCTCTAAAGTGGTTATTGTTAGTACCACAGAAAAAGAATTCAAATCCACCATAATGTTTTAACAGCTTTCACTACCTAATTCCCATATCAATTTAGAGTAACCATTTGTGTATTGGTATCTGTGGAACTGGTTACATGATTCTATTAATTAGATATTTATGGAGCAATTAGTGTAAACATAATATATCCACCTAGATCCAGGCATCCATATATTTTAAAATTATTCATTATAAGATAAGATGTAAGTTGAACAAATATGCATTGTTTTAGCAATTATTAGTGGTATTGTTCTTCTGGATCATAAGAATTATTATAATGTAGATTCAGGTAGGAACTTAGGAACTAAAATCGTAATAACAATGTGAAGTTGTTCTTGTGTTATACTGAAAGATAATGTATATCAACAAGGAATTAAAATGAAAGTTGGCTTACGAATGATGCCATGGCATCATGGCCTGTTTTTCTATGCTTTTTCAGTAGATTTTAATTCAGTTTTCATACAATTTCTGCTGATAAAGGAGCAAAAGCAAGAAAAATCTCTGCATGAAACAAAATCTCAAGCATAGGTAAATTTTAGTTAATATACATGGTAAATATGATGAAATAGATCACACTAAGTGATGTTTTGATTTTGAGTATTATTAGCACACTTAGTATATAAAGATCATCTTGTATGTTACCTTGATGCACTTTGTTTGTTTGATTTCAGGCCAAAAGAAGCAGAGAAGAACCACGTTAGTGGCTACGTTAGTTACGCTAATGTGGGCACTAACGTGGAAGGAAGGAAAGTTGGAACGTTAGTGGGAACGTTAATGGCATCAACTTTGAAGAAGGAGCAGCGTTAGTGGCAAAAGTGAGTACCAATAACGCTAGCGAAGGAGCAAGAAGACCCACGTTAGTTTCCATGTTAGTTACATTAACGTGGGAACTAACGTGGAAGGAAAGGGAGATGCCAACGTTAGTGGAAAAGGTGATCTCCACTAACATTTGCGAAGCAAAAAGACCCACGTTAGCTTCCACGTTAACTACATTAAGTGGGAACTAACGTCGAAGGAAAGTGAGATGCCAAAGTTAGTGGAAAAGGTGATCTCCACTAATGTTTGCAAAGCAAAAAGACCCACGTTAACTACATTAACGTGGTAGTTAACGTGAGGAAAAGTCTCACCCAGCAGCCTGACCATGCCTTCTTCAAACAAGAATAACTTGAGCCACAAAGCTCCAAATGAGGTGATTCCAGTGGCATTGGAAAGTAGGATTCCAGAGCTTTCCAAGCATATATGGCACTACATGGTGGACACTAAATTTGAGGGAGAAAACCTGCCCTGAATGTGCAAAGATGAACATGGTATCAACCTGTAGTAAGGCCAGCTGACCTCTTCACCTTTCAAGAAGTATAACTCGAGTTGTAGAGCTCCAAATGATGCGCTTTCAAAGGCGTTGGAAAGTAGACATCCAGGGCTTTCCAACAATATATAATAGTATGGGGTGGATATTAAGTTGAGCTTCGGAAACTGGCAATTTTCAGCCCCTGATCGCGGACGTTATTGGCACTCACGTTTGCCAATAACGTCAGCCACTATGCCAGCAACCCTGTCCACTTCAAATGAGCATAACTTGAGTTACAGAGGTCCAATTGAGGTGATTCTAGTTACGTTAGAAAGCTGACATTCAGAGCTTTCGAACGATATATAATACTCTATAGTGGGCATTAATTGTGATTAAAAAACTACCGGTTGGTTGATTACCTAGATTAGACATTTTCTTTTTTTTTTGCTTTATTCATGTAATTGCTTTAGTTCTTTACTTTCTATGCCCTCTAACTGTTTGTGTTACTGCCTCACCAAGAAGCCCCTGTTCGTGACAACTCTGGCTCTTGGTGATTTTGTTATTAATACAACAGTTCTTTTACTCAGCTTCTTTCCAAATAAAATTGGCATATGATCACATTCTAAGTTTGGTGTTGCCCTGCAACAATCTGTTTTCAATCTTTCTGGATACTTGCATGCAATTTTCAGCCCCTGATCGCGGGCGTTATTGGCACTCACGTTTGCTAATAACGTCAGCCACTATGCCAGCAACCCTGTCCACTTCAAAGGAGCATAACTTGAGTTACAGAGGTCCAATTGAGGTGATTCTAGTTACGTTAGAAAGCTGACATTCAGAGCTTTCGAACGATATATAATACTCTATAGTGGGCATGAAATTGGAATACAAACCAGAGGCATCTTTTAAGCCCAAAAACACCAACTGGGTAGCAAGTGTGACGTTAGCCACACTAACTTTAGCACTAACGCCACACTTGTAGCGTTAGTGTGGCTAACGGCAGAAATAACGCCAAGTCACTCTGGACCTCAATTTGATTCACTTCCCTCTCAAGTCCACTTCAAAGCTCAAGCAAGCAAGTCCACAATTGTCAACCAATCAAGGCCACAAGAAGCATCTAGAATAGGAATTTTCATTTAATTATAAATTGCTTTTAATTTCATTTTGTAATTTAGGAGATCCTATATAAGGGCCTTAGCTTTTACATTCAAAGGACATCCTGGAAGGGGGGGAGAGTGAAGACCAATTCGAACTTCTGTGAATTGGCACACTCCAAGGGGAGTGGGTCTTCGGACCCCTCCCCTCAGCCACTCTTCTTCCTTTTCTCTTCTTTTCTTCCTTAGGAGTAGTTTCATTTTAGTTGTAATTTTCATTTATGAACTTTGAAGTTATTTTTTCATTTTTAATCTTCATCTTTATTTTTCTTCATTTCTTTCTTTTCTATTTTGGTAGAGCAATGATCAACTAACTCTTTTCATTGGGTTAGAGAGCTCTATTGTGATTCAATGGATCAATCGTAGTTCTTATTCTTCTTCTTCTATCTTTTCTCTTGATTTTACTAGAAAGCTTTCAATCTTCATTTAATTGGGTAGTTATCTTGGAAAAAAAGCTATTCATACTTGGATCTCTTTGGAACTTTGGAAGAGGAATGAAGAGATCATGCTAGAAATGCTTTCTCATGTTGGACCAAATTGGGGTTGGATGGATATGGTGACTATAATCCTACCAACACTTGATTTGGGAAAGCATGTGGTATAATCAGTGACCATACTTCATCTCTTCTCATGAGCAATTGACCAAGGAATTGGCTATTGATCAAGATTTGAGAGATTGAATTACCAAGAAATTGGAATTCGATCACTTAAGATTGCCAAGGAGATCAATGAATGCATTGATTGAGGAAGAGATGAGAATGAACTTGATCCGGAGGATTGCAATATCTCTTGATCCCAATGTTCATTTTATTTTTAGTTCTTACATTTACTTTTCTTGCCATTTGACTTTTCTGCACTTTATTGTTTTCTTTACTTTTGTGCCATTTACATTACCTTGTTGCTTATCACTCCAATATGATTCGTCTAACTAGGATAATCAATTAACCATTGATTGCTTAATCCGTTAATCTCTGTGGGATTCGACCTCACTCTTTTGTGAGTTATTACTTGACGACAATTCGGTATACTTGCCGAAGGGAGATTTGTTGAGAGACAAGTTTCCGTGTGTATCAAGTTTATGACGCCGTTGCCGGGGATGAATTGTGATTAACAAACTACCGGTTGGTTGATTACCTAGATTAGACATTTTCTTTTTGTTTTGCTTTATTCATGTAATTGCTTTAGTTCTTTACTTTCTATGCCCTCTAACTGTTTGTGTTACTGCCTCACCAAGAAGCCCCTGTTCGTGACAGCTCTGGCTCTTGGTGATTTTGTTATTAATACAACAGTTCTTTTACTCAGCTTCTTTCTAAATAAAATTGGCATATAATCATATTCTAAGTTTGGTGTTGCCCTGCAACAATCTATTTTCAATCTTTCTGGATACTTGCATCAATTCCAAGAGAAAGTGTCACACTAAGTTTGGTGTGCCCCTTATTTTTTTATGCAATGTATCCAGCAACACCACTTGTTTGTACAATCATCATGTCTGTGCTTCTTTGGCTTGCAGTGTTATCCTTAATTTTTGCTTGCTTAACCACATACATCACTTACATTTCAATATGTTATTTAGAGTCAAGGCTAGGCTCAAGTGCAAAAGCACTCCCTCAAAACTCAAGGCTCTGAGCATCAATGATTAGAGAGTCAAAAAGACAAGAAAAGAAAATGAGCTAAAAGAGTCCTCTGATTAAATGCTTGTGGTGCTTATGTATCAAGTGGTAATACTTGAAAACAAAGCATTTAGAGTCGTAGCTTTCAAATCATGGTGCAAAGCACCTAAGAAGATAAGATAAAAAGAGAATGACAAGCTTGTTCAAGGAAGAAACATACAGAAAAGATTTCATAAAATGAGCTAGATAGAGGCATGAATCATCTGAAGTTCTTTTGTGAGTGTTGCATGCATAGAAAGCTAGCTAACCATGAACATTACACTGCTACTATTCTTACCTTGGATTGTCAAAACCTTATTGCATGATTCTCTTCTTGCTTGGGGACAAGCAAGATTTAAGTTTGGTGTTGTGATGCCAGGGCATCATGGCCTGTTTTTCTATGCTTTTTCAGTAGATTTTAGTTCAGTTTTCATACAATTTCTGCTGATAAAGGAGCAAAAGCATGAAAAATATCTGCATGAAACAAAATCTCAAGGATAGGTGAATTTTAGTTAATATACATGGTAAATATGATGAAATAGATCACACTAAGTGATGTTTTGATTTTGAGTATTATTAGCACACTTAGTATATAAAGATCATCTTGTATGTTACCTTGATGCACTTTGTTTGTTTGATTTCAGGCCAAAAGAAGCAGAGAAGAACCACGTTAGTGGCTACGTTAGTTACGCTAACGTGGGCACTAACGTGGAAGGAAGGAAAGCTGGAACGTTAATGGCATCAACTTTGAAGAAGGAGCAGCGTTAGTGGCAAAAGTGAGTGCCAATAACGCTAGCGAAGGAGCAAGAAGACCAACGTTAGTCTCCACGTTAGTTACATTAACGTGGAAGGAAAGGGAGATGCCAAAGTTAGTGGAAAAGGTGATCTCCACTAACGTTTGCGAAGCAAAAAGACCCATGTTAGCTTCCACGTTAACTACATTAACGTGGTAGTTAACGTGGGGAAAAGTCTCACCCAGCAGCCTGACCATGCCTTCTTCAAACAAGAATAACTTGAGCCACAAAGCTCAAAATGAGGTGATTCCAGTGGAATTGGAAAGTAGGATTCCAGAGCTTTCCAAGCATATATGGCACTACATGGTGGACACTAAATTTGAGGGAGAAAACCTGCCCCGAATGTGCAAAGATGAACATGGTATCAACCTGTAGTAAGGCCAGCTGACCTCTTCACCTTCCAAGAAGTATAACTCGGGTTGTATAGCTCCAAATGATGCGCTTCCAAAGGCATTGGAAAGTAGACATCCAAGGATTTCTAACAATATATAATAGTATGGGATGGACATTAAGTTGAGCTTCAGAATCTGGCAATTTTCAGCCCCTGATTGCGGACGTTATGGGCACTCACGTTTGCCAATAACGCCAGCCACTATGCCAGCAACCCTGTCCACTTCAAAGGAGCATAACTTGAGTTACAGAGGTTTAATTGAGGTGATTCTAGTTGCGTTAGAAAGCTGACACTCAGAGCTTTCCAACGATATATAATACTCTATAGTGGGCATGAAATTGGAGCACAAACAAGAGGCATCTTTTAAGCCCCAAAACACCAACTGGTAGCAAGTGTGACGTTAGCCACACTAACTTTAGCACTAACGCCACACTTGTAGCGTTAGTATGGCTAACGGCAGAAATAACGCCAAGTCATCCTGGACCTCAATTTGATTCACTTCTCTCTCAAGTCCACTTCAAAGCTCAAGCAAGCAAGCCCACAAGTGTCAACCAATCAAGGCCACAAGAATCATCTAGAATAGGAATTTTTATTTAATTGTAAATTGCTTTTATTTCATTTTGTAATTTAGGAGAGCCTATATAAGGGCCTTAGCTTTTACATTCAAAGGACATCCTGGAAGGGGGGGAGAGTGAAGACCAATTCGAACTTCTGTGAATTGGCACATTCCAAGGGGAGTGGGTCTTCGGACCCTTCCCCTCAACCACTATTCTTCCTTTTCTCTTCTTTTCTTCCTTAGGAGTAGTTTTATTTTAGTTGTAATTTTCATTTATGAACTTTGAAGTTTTATTTTCAGTTTTAATCTTCATCTTTATTTTTCTGCATTTCTTTCTTTTCTATTTTGGTAGAGCAATGATCAACTAACTCTTTTCATTGGGTTAGAGAGCTCTATTGTGATTCAATGGATCAATCGTAGTTCTTATTCTTCTTCTTCTATCTTTTCTCTTGATTTTACTAGAAAGCTTTCAATCTTCATTTAATTGGGTAGTTATCTTGGAAAAGATGCTATTCATACTTGGATCTCTTTGGAAATTTGGAAGAAGAATGAAGAGATAATGCTAGAAATGCTTTCTCATGTTAGACCAAATTGGGGTTGGATGGATATGGTGACTATAATCCTACCAACACTTGATTTTGGAAAGCATGTGGTATAATCAGTGACCATAATTCATCTCTTCTTATGAGCAATTGATCAAGGAATTGGCTATTGATCAAGATTTGAGAGATTGAATTACCAAGAAATTGGAATTCGATCACTTAAGATTGCCAAGGAGATCAATGAATGCATTGATTGAGGAAGAGATGAGAATGAACTTGATCTGGAGGATTGCAATATCTCTTGATCCCAATGTTCATTTTATTTTTAGTTCTTATATTTACTTTTCTTGCCATTTTACTTTTCTGCATTTTATTGTTTTCTTTATTTTTGTGCCATTTACATTTCCTTGCTGCTTATCACTCCAATATGATTCGTCTAACTAGGATAATCAATTAACCATTGATTGCTTAATCCGTTAATCTCTGTAGGATTCGACCTCACTCTTTTGTGAGTTATTACTTGACGACAATTCGGTATACTTGCTGAAAGTAGATTTGTTGAGAGACAAGTTTCCGTGTGTATCAACGAACTATACATCACTCACCTGCGTAAAAGGAATGAAACCCCAATCCCAAATTCACGAGTTCTCTGCGCCGCAACAATCCCAAATTCACATGTTCTGCTGCACCGCAACAATAACAGAATAAAACCCGCAAATTATGAGTTTTCTTGCGCTGCAACATTAGCATGCATGTTCATCAATTCACGAATTCACAGTGTATCAAAACCCCAAATTGCAACCCTAAAATCGGAACCCTACCCTCTCAGATTTTAGAAACCAAAAGAAGGTGAATACGTACCTTCTTGATGATGGTGAGCGAATAAAGATAGGCTTTCAGTCGAGCGAAGAGTCTTCCTGATGTCAACGCCTAGCGAAGAGAACCAGCGTTGAAGATGAGTGGCAGCGTGGTGAGTGATGAGTGGTGAGTGGTGAGTGATGAAGGTGAGTCGTGGAGATGGTGACGCCGTGAGAGGTGACGCCGTAAGTGGTAACGTCGTGAGTGGTCTTCTCTAATTTGGGGGTGATGATGAAGGGAATCGTAGCTAGGGATCGCGAGTGTTATGTTTTCAGTGGCCAAGTTATTTTTTTTATTTGCCTAAGTGTCTGTACGCGTGAATGTATCGTTTGGTGAAAGGTGAAAAAAATTTACTAAGTGTTAGTGGACATTTGACTTGAAATACATTAGGCAACACTTTTAAAATGCACTTGAAACATGACAAATAGGCTACACTTTAAAAGTGCTCTTTTTGGTGTAAAAAGTGAACCTATAACTCCTAAGTTAAGGCTACGCTTTATAAGTGATCTTTATAATATCTAAGGCATCACTTTTCAAGTGATGCCACAAATGTGATTCCTATTCTCCTACAAAAAGAAAACACGGAGAAAAGCGTAGCCTATTCTAGCTATTCCTAGAATAGGCTATGCTTTTCAAATATAGCTTAAAAAAAGTGTGGCTGAATGGGTATTTTTCTTGTAGTGCCTTATCTTTGGCCAGCCGCCTTTAGGTGGGCTGTGATCTTCTGTTTTGGGCTTACTTGGGCCCTTATAGCAATTTGGCCGAGCTCTTTGAGGAGAGGTCAGTGTCGACCAACCTTTATAAGAGGTCAGTCGTTTCTGTCTTTATCCAAGTCGGCTTGCCTAGCTCGGCCCATGGTATGAACACGTATAATGAGAGAAAATTGAACTATGAAATTCTACAACCCCTAATTAATTTGAGAGAAAACCTAAACTAAACTACCCTAAAACTACTCCTAAGTGTGTTCTATAATGTATGGTTGTGTTTGGTATGAGTATAGTAGTGTATAAACATACAAACATTGTTTCATCTTGTCATCTTACTTTCTGCATCCTTTGATTTTTAGGTTTTTATTTTCTTTTTATGTTAATTTTTGAAATTGTTTTTATTTTCCTTTCATATTAATTAGATTGAGTTGTTGCAAGTGTTTAAATTCTGAGTTATTGGGTTGTTTTTTTTATTGAAATTGAGCTTAAATTTCACAAGTTTGCATAATGCACATCAAATGTTTTATTAAATGCCTAAATGAAGCTTTTGTTTGATTCATATGAGATGGCCATCATATGGTTTCAACATTCTCTTGTTTGGCATAGTCTATGATTTGTGCAACTTCAAATATGAATTTTGATGATGATCAACTTGAATTGACCAATGCATTCCTTTGTTTCTTGAACTTGAAGTTCCAACACCCAAGTCTTACATGACTTTTGATCCTTAGTTAATGGGTGATTTGTTTGCGAATGCATTGTTCTTAGTTGAATTCAATGTTCATTGTTCATCTTAGCAATTGAATTGAGTAATCATACTATAAATCTTCACTTCTTGATGTCTTGATCAAACATCTTTTGTTTTAACTCAAGAACATTTTTTATGTGATTCTCACACCTTCAGGATGAACAAATGACACTTCACTTTGCTTAAATGGTTATTGTCGTTGTGCACCCTCTTTAATAATGAACTTTTATGTCCACAACCCTAATAACCATTGCCTCAAAGAATTTAATTAATTCATTTTGTGCTTTCTCAAGTTTGTTTGCATCTTCATTCTTTAGACTTGCAACTTAAACACTTGATTAAGAAGCATTGAACTTTGATTGATTTAATAGTGTGATTGCTGTTTCGATCGGCCGGTGTATGTGTTCTATCTGCGCGCACATTTAGAATACACACATTGTTTCATTTCAAATCACACTATTTTGAAAGCTTCCAATTAAGAATTTCAATTTATCTTCACTTTATTTGTGCTTCCTCATTGATCTTGTTTTATTGTTGCCATATGATCATGAAATCTTTTGTTTTTAATTCCCTTTTTAGGATGCGCAAGAAAGGTAAAGCACTGGTCATATCACCGGTTGTACAACCAACAACTCACCCTCCTAATACTTGGTTCATAGATCGCCAAAGTGAGAGACCAATTACCTTGGTTAACCGTAGAGCCCACTCCTAATATGAAGCAATCGAGAAAAGAACAATCCATTTAGAGAGGACACTGAAAGTTCCAAACAAATACAAGGCGATCATCCATGAAAGGATTGCCTCGCTTCATTGAGAATTTCTTGAGCAAGACCCCATTGAAGTTAATGAATCCATGGTGCGGGAATTCTACCCTAACTATCAAGATTAAGAAGCGGAGTCGGTATTCCTCCGAGGGAAGATGTTGGATACTTCCAACGAGGCTCTAGAAGCTCTTCTGAAGATTTCCCACATTCCGCTTGCGAAGGATGATTATTCAAGGATCAAAGCGGATGTGTTCAAGGGGAGGATGTCCTTGACTCCTATTCTTAAGAAAATTGGCCGTCCCGGTGCATCTTGGGAATATAGCAAGGGGAGAAAATCTGTTCCCGCTAGTATTGCTTATTCCAATTTGAATGCCAAGGCACGTATTTGGCATCAAATTGTGGTCGACTATATAATTCCTAGCACCATGCTACCCATGTCAGACTTAAAGCTGCTTTGCTAATTTGGGCTATTTTGGAAGGAAAGAAAATAGCCATTTTGCCTTTGATGCGCACATCGAATTGGAAAATCATTGAGAAGAAAAAGATCAACATTCTTTTTCCATCGATGGTGATGCGACTAGCTATAGCAGCGGGGATTTGGATGGATCGACAAAGAAGACACCCTCCAAGAGGAAAGCACCTACAACACCATTGATGAGAGGATAATTTATACGCTTTTTGACATTGTTTTTAGTATGTTTTTAGTAGAATCAAGTTACTTTTAGGGATGTTTTCATTAGTTTTTATGTTAAATTCACATTTCTGGACTTTACTATGAGTTTGTGTGTTTTTCTGTGATTTCAGGTATTTTCTGACTGAAATTGGGAGACTTGAGCAGAAATCAGATTTAGAGGTTGAAGAAGGACTGCTGATGCTGTTGGATTCTGACCTCCCTGCACTCAAAGTGGATTTTCTGGAGCTACAGAACTCGAAATGGCGCGCTTTCAATTGCGTTGGAAAGTAGACATCCAGGGCTTTCCATCAATATATAATAGTTCATACTTTGGCCAAGAATAGACGATGTAAACTGGCGTTCAACGCCAGCTTTCTGCCCAAATCTAGCGTCCAGCGCCAGAAAAGGAGCCAAAACCAGAGTTGAACGCCCAAACTGGCACAAAAGCTGGCGTTCAACTCCAGAAAGGACCTCTACACGTGAAACACTCAAGCCCAGCCCAAGCACACATCAAGTGGGCCCAGGAAGTGGATTTATGCATCAATTACTTACTCATGTAAACCCTAGTAGCTAGTTTATTATAAATAGGACCTTTTACTATTGTATCAGGCATCTTTTGATCATCTTAGGATCTTAGGATCATCTTTAAACGCATTGTTCTTAGACTTTGGGGGCTGGCCATCTCGGCCATGCCTGGACCTTCACTTATGTATTTTTAACGGTAGAGTTTCTACACTCCATAGATTAAGGTGTGGAGCTCTGCTGTTCCTCAAGGATTAATGCAAAGTACTACTGTTTTCTATTCAATTCATCTTATTTCACTTCTAAGATATCCATTCGCACCGAAGAACGTGATGAAGGTGATGATTATGTGTGACGCCCATCACCATTCTCCCCTATGAACACGTGCCTGGCAAACACTTCCGTTCTACTTGAAATAAGCTAGAATGAATATCTCTTAGATCTCCCAACCAGAATCTTCGTGGCGTAAGCTAGAACGATGGCGGCATTCAAGAGAATCCGGAAGGTCTAAACCTTGTCTGTGGTATTCCGAGTAGGATTCAATGATTGAATGACTGTGACGAGCTCCTAACTCGCAATTGCAGGGCGTTAGTGATAGACGCAAAAGGATAGTAAATCCTATTCCAGCATGATCGAGAACCGACAAATGAATAGCCGTGCCGTGACAGGGTGCGTGAGCATATTATTCACTGAGAGGATAAGATGAAGCCATTGGCAAGGGTGATGCCTCCAGACGATTAGCCGTGCCGTGACAGGGCATTGGATCATTTTCCCGAGAGATGACCGAAAGTAGCCATTGACCGTTGGAGGGAATGTTGGTGGTCCAACATTACCTCCAACGTACTCAATAATCTTCAAGTTTTGGAGCTGGAAAAACGTACAATGATGTGTACGTGTCGATGACGTGTACGCGTGGATGAGCATTTTAACCAGCTACGCACACGCATGGGTGATGCACGCGCGCAAAATGCTGTTGTAGTTCTTCGCAAGATTCTACCCTCCACAAAGAGTCAACAGATTGAGGGCTGGGGTCTAAACATTCAGGCAACAAGATGGTGAAACTCTCTATGAAGTATGGGAGAGATATAAGGAGCTGACAAGGAAGTGTCCTCCGGAAATGTTCATTGAATGGGTACAACTGCACATTTTCTATGAAGGTCTGTCACAAGAGTCAAAGAAGGTCTTAGATCACTCTTCTGGAGGCTCTCTCACCAAGAAGAAAACCATAGAGGAAGCCATTGAT
>NC_029788.2:65159132-65159297 GCF_000816755.2 Arachis ipaensis
GCCCGAGTATATCCAAACCCCATTGGTTAAATGGCCAGCTGATTTCTGAATGATGCATTTGCTCGGCAGGTATGTGTATCAATGGTGCGTGTCTTTGGCAATTCTGGCATGTCCTGATTTTTTGTTGGCTGTCCTGTTTCAATGTCGGCCAGAAGAATCCAGCTC
>NC_029788.2:65160943-65161316 GCF_000816755.2 Arachis ipaensis
TACCACATTGGCTAGCCATGTAGTGAATCTGATCTCTTTGATAAATTCAGCGTTGATGAGTTTTTGTGTTTCTTCTAGTGACGCTCTCCTCTTTTCTTCGCCGAGTTTTCGTTTCTTCTGCTGTACTGGTCGGACTGCCGAGTTTATTGCTAGTTTATGAGTGATAATTTGTGGATCAATGCCGGGCATGTCTGCAGGTTTCCAGGCAAAAAGCTCGGCGTTTTCTTGTAGAAACGTTTTTATGGCCTGTAACTCAGTTGGGTTGATTGATGTACCTACATATGTAAATTTTTTAGGGTCATTATTAAAATACACTTTTTGCAGGTCATCGGATGGTTTTGGTCGCTCGAGAAAATCGGCTCTTGGGTCGAGG
>NC_029788.2:65165601-65173304 GCF_000816755.2 Arachis ipaensis
GTATCTTTATCTTGAACTTAACACCATAACTGACTTAAGCATTGGAGTGCCTTTGCAGGTACAACCTACTCCCTTTGTATTACTCGTACCTTCATATCTACAACAAACATAAAGAGCTCAGACTCTGAGGAGCGGACGCCCAACCTCGCAGCACATAGCTCGGCTAACCTCGAGGAGTGGAAGCCGACCTATTTCCCAGGCAAGATCAATTGGCGCCCACCGTGGGGCCGAGGAAATCATATTTTTTCTTTTGGTCCCATCACTTCCATCTGCATCCATGGCTGACGTACCGCCTCCTTCACTGTCCGAACTCATGCGAATGGTAGCTGAGCTACAACAAGCTAATCAGCGAATGGCTGACGAGAACCAAATAATGGCTGCTCAAATTGCTGAACTAAATCATGCTCGGATTGAACACAATGATGCTCACCGCCAACAGGCGGAAGACGAGGAACATCAATCCTATATCCTGAAAAAAAAAAGAAAAAAAAAAAAACTTTAGCAACGTATATATGTACAGTTGACATTGTAGGTAATTTTAAGCTCGGATTATAGAGTAATTTTTAGTTTAGGCTAAAAACACTAATCACAGTCAATTCTAATTCTAATAGAGCGGGATTAAAAAATTACACTAACCTTAACCTACCACTACGAGTACCTATAAAAATGGATACGTGAAAGTACAAAAATGTTATCTACATTATAAAAAATTAGTTACTAAACACATAACATACACATAATGACATAAACTTCAACCAAATGTACTATTTCTCAATAATTTTAACAATCAAAATCAAATTACCTGGAAGGAAGCTTTCTGATCTTGCCTGGGAAATAGGTCGGCTTCCACTCCTCGAGGTTAGCCGAGCTATGTGCTGCGAGGTTGGGCGTCCGCTCCTCAGAGTCCGAGCTCTTTATGTTTGTTGTAGATATGAAGGTACGAGCAATACAAAGGGAGTAGGTTGTACCTGCAAAGGCACTCCAATGCTTAAGTCAGTTATGGTGTTAAGTTCAAGATAAAGATACCAAAAAAGACATTTTACCTTCCTTTTATAGAAATATGTTCGTCCGTTACATTGTAGGTGATAAAATCGGTTTCGTAACCGATTTTATCTTTCCGTTTGGGACGTCGGTTATGGTAATATTAACGCCACCGAGTTATAGCTCATAAGGGCCGAGCAATAACGGCAAAATGTCGAGTTATGGTGATGGTCAGTAACGGTTATGGGGCCGAGTTATAGCTCGTATTAATGGTGACCATATCACAGCCCCCAAGCTTAGCCTGAGGAAAGTTTTTTAATGAAGCAGGTTGAGCTTTTGTAATGAGTTATAACTCGGTTAAGTGGGTTACTGAGTGAGCCCCCAGTTCAACGTACTTCATTAAAGTAACTTCCCGTTTGCGCCACGTGGAAAATTGTGCGTGTTTTTTGTTCAGGAGAGAGAAGGAGTGGGTGCTTCATTAATGTTTTGATGGTTTCCAATGCTTCTTTCGTCGTTTGATGTGACTGAGGGAGTTTTGATATTTGGAACGTTTTTTGGTTGTGATTAATTGTTTTTGCTGATTGGAATTTTGGGCGTTTTTGGTTTTCTGCTTCTTGTCTGGAGAATGAGCAAGAGAGGTATGGTCACGTTTGTCTTCTTCTAATTCGTTTCTTCTCTCAACTCTTTGTATTTCTTGGTTGCATGTTTGTTTACTGTTTCTAATGGGGTTTGAGAAGGAGAAGAAAGGTGAAATAGACTGGTCTTATGACTGGGTAGGGGATGACGTGAGGTCTCGGGTGTCATTGTTCTGTGATGAAGCTGCTGTTAAGGAAGTAGATGCTAGTAGGGTGGTGAGGCGGAACTCTGGGGTTGGGGTTGAGTTGCTCCCCTGTAGTGTTAATGATAGGGTTTATCACCGGGGCAGAGACTTTGAATTTTTCTATATGCACAGCTGTGTTCTTGAGGAGTTGAGAGTTAGATTACCTTTCACTGATTTCGAATGTCAGGTGTTGAGGCAGTTAAACTGTGCTCCGTCGCAGCTTCATCCCAATGGGTGGGCGTTTCTCCGTTCGTTTGAAATTTTAATGGAGTTTCTGGAAGTGGTGCCGTCTGTTGACCTTTTCTTTTCTTTATTTCAAGCCAAAGGGGTGTGGAAAGGTGGTTGGATAAACTTCAATAGCACCCCTGGTTTTGGCATTTTCAAATTGTACAAATCCTCTTTTAAAGATTTTAAAGAGATGTATTTAAAGGTTAGTGCTTTGGAAAAAGATTTTCCGTTTTTCGTGGATGAAAATCTGGCTGAGAAGTTCCCATTGTATTGGTGCTCGGAACCTCAGAATATACTCGGTCCTGAGGTTATTTCTCCGAGGAACGTTTGTGTGATTGAGTTTCTTGTTGAAAATATCGGTCGGGGAGACTTAATTTCAATGTATGAGCTTCTGAAGTGGGAGGAGGATAAAGATGCTGTGGTAGCCTATTTGGGTGAGTCATAGGGTTTTTATAAGGTGTTTATTGCTTCTTGTCGTGTGTCTGATGTGTTTGTTGTTTTCACAGGTGGTAAATATCCTGGTGTTTCAGCTGCGTCTTTGAGGACGCGTTTCAAAAATAAGAATCTGGAGAAAGAGGTATCGTCGTCTAATGCTGAGAAAGTTGCTGGTGTCGGCGAGGTTACGCAGCCTCGTCAAGGTCGGAGGAAGGTGATTGCGAAGAAGAGGAAGAAGTCCGACCTTGTTGATTTGTCGGATGATTCTGACGATAAGGAGATAGGGGTTCCTCTTGAAGAGATACAGGCTTTTATGGGCAATCAAAAAAGGCTTCATGAAATTTCGGAACAAAGTGAGGCATTTTCGGTGTGGGGAAAGGAGTATCCCTATATGGCTGTGGTGGATGAGTATTGTCAGTCGTCGGCTGACGTTACTCTTGCAAAGGAAGTCGGGGACATGGCTGTTGGGCAGTATATGCAGGTAATGATTTTATTGGTTTTTCTTTACTCTTCTTTTTGGGAGTCTTATGAGTTTATTTCTTTAGGTTGTTGGTCTTCGTCTTGCAAGTCTTGGGCGTAGCCAAGAGTTGAAAAATAAGAGGGTTTCTGCAGAGAAAGGAGAGGTTTCTGTTTTGAAGGAGGAGTTGGTGAAGAGTAAGAGTGTTGCTGCTGAGCTTCAAGCTCGTTTGACTGAGACCGAGAAGTTGTTGAAGGAGACTAAAGAAAGTTACTCTATTGATGTGGAAGATTTGAAGAAAAAGGAAAGTGATCTGGTGAACATACAAACTCGTTTGATTGAGGTTACTGCTCAATTTAAGGAGATGGAGAAGAAAAAGGCGGATGAGATATTAGATTCTTTTGTTGAAGGTTTTGAAAGGGCGAGGTTGCAGGTTAAGTTTTTGGTTCCAGATGCCGATCTTTCTGGTATGGATCCTGGAAAAATAGTTCGAGATGGTCAACTGATCGAAGATGATGGCGATGCAGAAGATGAAGCCGATAATGTTTAATGTGTTCTGTTAGAAACATGTTTGAATTTATTTTGCATATGTGATAGTTAGTTAGTTTTGTTTGAACTTTGTTGAATTTGACTTGTTTGAATTTTGAATGTGATGCTTTTTATAAAAGCTGTTTGATATTTGCCGGAAAGTGTTCCGAGCTTATTGCTATCTTTGTTGCTGTGGTTATCTGATGATGGCAGGTTGTAGCTTAGACATATATTAGGCTTTGTCTGAGCTGTATTTGATAGGGTTATATTTGATCGACAATACTAGTCGTATAGTTATTTGATAAAGAAGATGATATTTGTCTCCTATATATTCGGAGTTTTTATGAACCTTTTGAATACAAAGGTGCAGGTAGGCTAGCCTCGTTAAAACCTCTCCAAGCAAAACCCTTTGGGATAAAATCTTGGTAGTAGGAAAAAGAGTACAAGCCTGTCCCTGTCTTTTAACTATAAAATTTCTTTAAGGAAGACACATTCCATGTACTAGGTATGAGTTTACCATCTAATGATTCTAGCTTGTATGCTCCTTGACCGAGTACTTTTGATACTCGGTATGGACCGTCCCAATTGGCTGCGAGCTTTCCATGTGTTGGTGGTTTCCGAGCAGTTTCGGTCTTGCGGAGGACTAAGTCTCCTTTGACGAATGATCTGCTTTTGACCGACTTGTTGTACTGTCGAGCAATTACTTGCTGCGCCGCGCGTTGCTTCAAGGCGGCGATGTCTCTGATTTCTTCAATGATGTCGAGCTCGGATTTCCGAGCTTCGTCTTGGTTGTCCATGTAAGTTCGGATTGAGTTCTGGGAGATCTCTAGGGGGATCATGGCTTCCGATCCATATACCAGTCTGAATGGCGTTTCTTTTGTTGATGTTTGTGGGGTGGTGTTGTATCCCCAAAGGACTTCAGGTATTAGTTCGGCCCAGAGTCCTTTGGCGTCATCTAGTTTCTATTTTAATGCATGCAGTATGACCTTATTTGCAGCCTCAGCTAGTCCGTTCGTTTGAGGGTGTTCAACGGAGGCGAAGTGTTGGTTTATTTTGAGATTCTGCAAGAAAGATTGAAACTTTTGGTCGGCAAACTGGCGACCGTTGTCAGTTGTGATATGTTGAGGTATGCCAAATCGGCAAATAATGTTTTTCCAAACGAAAGAAATCATTTGTTGAGATGTTATTCTTGCTAAAGGTTGGGCTTCCACCCATTTGGAGAAATAATCAATGCCGACAATAAGAAATTTTACCTGGCCCGGTGCCGTAGGAAACGGCCCGAGTATATCCAAACCCCATTGGTTAAATGGCCAGCTGATTTCTGAATGATGCATTTGCTCGGCAGGTATGTGTATCAATGGTGCGTGTCTTTGGCAATTCTGGCATGTCCTGATTTTTTGTTGGCTGTCCTGTTTCAACGTCGGCCAGAAGAATCCAGCTCGGAGGATCTTTGATGCTAAGCTCCGAGCTCCTGTATGTGTGCCACAGATTCCTTCATGTGCTTCTGCTAATGCTATGTCAGCTTCTGGCTTGTTGAGGCATTTTAGTAAGAGGCGAGTATATCCCCGTCGGTATAATGCTCCGTTGAGTATTGTGAAGGAAGATGCTTGCCGTCGGAACCTTTTATCGTTCTCTACCCCTTCTGGTATATTACCTATTTGTAAATAGTGTATAAAGTTGTCCCTCCAATCTTTTAGCTGTGTAACACTTAACACATTTGTCAGAGTAACAGTGGGTGATGTTATTGTGAATTGTTGCAGTGTGGATAACTCGGATTGTGTGCTGCCGAGCTTTGATAAGATATCTGCCCTTTGATTTTGTTCGCGTGGTATATGTTCTATTTCAAATTTGACAAATTTTTTTAATAATTTTTTGACTAATAGCAGGTATTTAGAGAGTAGAGGATCTTTTACCTGGAAAAGGTCGTTTACCTGCTGTACTACTAACAAAGAATCACAATATACCTTGATCGTCGAGATTTGGAGATCTAAACAGAGTCGGAGTCCAGCGAGCAGTGCTTCATACTCGGATTGGTTATTGCTGGCTTTGAAAGCTAAGTGTATTGAGTGTTCAAGTATGAATCCGTCCTCGGCTTCCAGACGAATTCCTGCTCCACAGCCCCCATTATTGGAAGATCCGTCTACATATAAGATCCATTGTTTTGTATGATCTTCCTCGGATGGTGTAGTAAACTCGGCGATGAAATCTGCTAAAAATTGTGACTTGATCGGTCCTCTGGATTGGTATCTGATATCGAACTCAGACAGTTCGACTGCCCACTTTATGAGTCGTCCTGCGATTTCTGGTTTGTGTAACACTTGTCTTAGTGGGTGATCTGTTCTGACGTAGATAACGTGGCTCTGGAAGTAAGGTCGGAGACGTCGTGCCGAGAATATTAGTGCCAGTGCGAGCTTCTCAATCCTTGGGTAATTGAGCTCGGCATGCTGGAGAGTCTTACTGACAAAATATATCGGATTCTGAACTTTGTTTCTTTCTGTAACAAGGGCCGAGCTTATCGCCCAATCAGTAACTGATAGGTATAGAAATAAATCTTCCCCTTGTAGGGGTTTTTGTAAAATTGGCGGTTGTGAGAGAGTTGTTTTTAATTTGGAAAATGCTTTCTCACAATCGTCGTTCCATTCAAATCTGTTTTTCTTTTTAATTGTTTGGAAAAAAGGAATAGAAGTTGAAGCTAAACAGGGAACAAATCTGGAAAGTGCGGCAAGGCGTCCTGTGAGACGCTGAACTTCTTTTACTGTTTTGGGGCTGGCCATGTCCAACACTGCTCGGCATTTGTCTGGGTTTGCCTCTATTCCCCTGCACGTTAGTAAAAAACCTAAAAACTTACCCCCTTGAACGGCGAAGGCACATTTCTCGGGGTTGAGGCGCATGTTGTACTGGCGGATCTGGCCGAATATTTCTGTAAGGTCGCTGATGTGATTATGTCCGGTTTTTGTTTTGGCGACCATATCATCGACATAAACTTCGATGTTTCTGCCGATTTGTTTGGCGAACACTTTATCCATAAGGCGTTGATAAGTTGCACCTGCGTTCTTTAATCCAAATGGCATAACTTTATAACAATAGTTACCGAAATCAGTGATAAAAGCTGTTTTATCTTTATCGGAGGGGTGCATGAGTATTTGATTATACCCTGAATACGCATCCATAAAACTTAAAGTAGCGTAACCTGATGCATTGTCTACTAAAGAGTCTATGGATGGTAGGGGGTAAGAATCCTTGGGGCATGCCTTGTTTAAATCGGTGAAATCGACGCACATGCGCCACTTACCGTTTTGTTTCCTTACCATTACCACATTGGCTAGCCATGTAGTGAATCTGATCTCTTTGATAAATTCAGCGTTGAGGAGTTTTTGTGTTTCTTCTAGGGATGCTCTCCTCTTTTCTTCGCCGAGTTTTCGTTTCTTCTGCTGTACTGGTCGGACTGCCGAGTTTATTGCTAGTTTATGAGTGATAATTTGTGGATCAATGCCGGGCATGTCTGCAGGTTTCCAGGCAAAAAGCTCGGCGTTTTCTTGTAGAAACGTTTTTATGGCCTGTAACTCAGTTGGGTTGATTGATGTACCTACATATGTAAATTTTTTAGGGTCATTATTAAAATACACTTTTTGCAGGTCATCGGATGGTTTTGGTCGCTCGAGAAAATCGGCTCTTGGGTCGAGGTCAGCTAGTGTGTCCTCGTTTTGCTTGAGTTCGACATTGTTGACTTGTTGTGTTGAGCGGTTTTGGAACTTCATGCTGGTGTTATAACACTGTCGGGCCTCTTTATGATCTCCATGGATTGTTGCAACCTGATCATCCTGCAATGGAAACTTTACACAGAGATGGACGGTAGAGACAATGGCGCCGAACTTATTTAAAAAAGGTCGGCCAAGGATAAGGTTATATGGACTGAAACAGTCAACTACTAGATATTGAATATCATTAGTTTTTGAAAGAGGATGCTCACCCAGTGTGGTTTGTAACCACACTGAACCGAGTATTGGAACGCGTTCTCCCGAGAATCCGACTAAGTCTCCTCCTGTGGACTGTAGCATGTTGTCGCTGAGCTTCATCTTTTGAAATGTTGAGTAAAACAGAACATCGGCACTGCTCCCGGGATCCAAGAGTACTTTTTTCACTAATAGATCCCCTAGCTGGAGGGTGATTACCACAGGGTCGTCCAAATTTTGTATGTTGGAGTTAAAGTCGGCCTGTGTGAAGGTGACCTCTGGTTGTGGGTTATTGATTGCT
>NC_029788.2:65173369-65190919 GCF_000816755.2 Arachis ipaensis
AGAAAATTTTTTAAAGAAAAAAATAACATCGAACAAGAAATGACATGAAATAACATTATTGTTGATGATATTTGTATTAGTGATGATGAGGTAGAGGAGATAGTGATAAAGTATGGTTACACAACAAAAATAATAGAGATAGAAGTGATAATGATGAGGATAAAGAAAATGATAATAGTAGTTGATCTTGCCTGGGAAATAGGTCGGCTTCCACTCCTCGAGGTTAGCCGAGCTATGTGCTGCGAGGTTGGGCGTCCGCTCCTCAGAGTCCGAGCTCTTTATGTTTGTTGTAGATATGAAGGTACGAGCAATACAAAGGGAGTAGGTTGTACCTGCAAAGGCACTCCAATGCTTAAGTCAGTTATGGTGTTAAGTTCAAGATAAAGATACCAAAAAAGACATTTTACCTTCCTTTTATAGAAATATGTTCGTCCGTTACATTGTAGGTGATAAAATCGGTTTCGTAACCGATTTTATCTTTCCGTTTGGGACGTCGGTTATGGTAATATTAACGCCACCGAGTTATAGCTCATAAGGGCCGAGCAATAACGGCAAAATGTCGAGTTATGGTGATGGTCAGTAACGGTTATGGGGCCGAGTTATAGCTCGTATTAATGGTGACCATATCACTTTCATATCTAAAAATGTTTTATCAAATTATTTCAGGAGTTACTTGAAATTAGATTGCTTTTGGGTCGGGACATGAGGTCTAGACTTCTTTTAAAGCAGCGTCTGACTTGTATCGTTGCCGAGATGTCGCCGTCCGAATTCTTTGTGAGGAGTTGAGAGTGGTACCTACAAGAGACTCCAATACTTAACTTAGCAAGGACTTTAAGTAGATTGGGACTTGAATATACCTGAGGGTATCAATGTATTTATAAAATAGATAACCATCATTTTGGAGTACTTCCACCTTTGTTGGTGGATAACCGTTCCCTTTATCTTTGGAATTTGTTAGAATCTATCTTCTAGGTGAGATAGAGATAGTAGGAGAGATTTGGGGAGGCAGTTACTTATTTAGATAAGTAAGACTGGATCTCCTTGTCGCATCCGACCTCTTAAGAGGTCGGGTAAGTGGAAGAGGCCACTGTTGGTGGGCCTTTATCCTTAATGGTCCTGGCTTTATTTTGGGTCAGGGTATGAATAGTATCCCTGTTTGAGTCTGAGCTTTCATGAGGTCGGACTCAAGAATTTGTGGTTCCAGTTTCCTTAGTTGGGTATGCCGCCTTTATGAGGTCGGGTACTCGACATGTTTCAAAATTTTGAAATGTTGCTACTTGATGACGTGGCGCACATTACACGGTTGTTTCACTTGGGCTTCGTGCGTGGCATCAAAGGTGGGCTGTGAAATGTCTTTTTTTTCCCCTTGCCCTTATAAATCCTTCATCTCTTTCCTCTTCCTTCTTTTCCATTTATAAAAACGTTTATTTTGCTTGGTTACTTGCTTCCTTCTTTCACTTTCTTCGTTCTTCATCCATAACTGTGTTCCAGTTCAAGATTTCTCCATCTTGAATCTTTTAAAGGTTTTGTTTGTATTTTGGAGAGGAACGTTCGTGATTATTGCTATTTGACGTGCCCTTCTATTTTCTCGTTTCATCAAGGTTGGTGCTTTTGCCCATTTTTTTTTGTTTTCTATTTTTGATTTGCTCTAGGTAGTACTTGTATTTCCTTGTTTTGAATGACACTTTGAATAGTGATTTGAATTGTTGTTGGTAATGGAGACTTTTGTATTTCCTTTGCTGCTTGTTGTATCTTGAAGCTATTTGAAACTGTCGCTGCTTGAGATTGTTGTTGTGTACTATAATTGTATTGTCCCTAAATGGTGTCGCTTTTTCTTGTTTGAAAGTGATGCCATTTCGATATTTTGGGTTTCTTTGTTGAAAAACTATTTTTGAAATCGATGTTTTTGTTCTATTGATAGAAAGTCCGACTTCCTTTTTTTGGTGTACGACTTCTTTTGTGATGATTTCTTTATTTGTTGTATTTGTCTTGATCTGTTATTCACAATATGTCTACCAAAGTTCCCTCTCACCTGACTTCGGTAGATATTTCTGTTCTTACTCCCGTCCCTGTTATTGATAGAGTATGCTGAGACCTTTCGTAGGCACCATAAGTTGTGTGAAAAACGGGAGGATGAGAGGAACTATAAAATAGTGGTTGTTGATTCCAAGGAAAAGGTGTGTTTTTCCCCACTTGATAGGTCGGAATGCCCTTTCTTTTATGCCTATGATTGCTTTTTCACTAATCTAGATGTTAGGCTACCTTTTTTCAATTTTGAAATCAATGTCCTCTGTGCTTGCAACGTCGCTCCTATAACACCCTAACATTCATAACTTCTCAACTTATCTCAATCCAAACCAGCCCTCAATTTAGACTTTATTCATATTTCCATTTCAACAAACAACACCGCATTTATTACTCACAATTACTATACAACCAGCAGCAACTATAACCATATCATCATCAATAACAAATTCACAATTAACAAATACACATATAACTCATTTAATCACCCAATTCTTTACAGCACCTTTAAATATACCAAAATTCAGTTTCAGCATGCTCAGACATGCTCACATTCACTAACAATTTTCAACCACATTGGTGCACGAATTCCCACACTTCATACAACTGTACCAGCAAGTGCACTGGATCGTCCAAGTAATACCTGAGCGAGTCAGGGGCGTTCCCACGAGGATTGTGGTTTGAAGCGAGTTATAGTTATCTTGCAGGTCTTAGTCAGGCGGATAGAAGAGTTGTTGGATTTGTGAGATTTAAACTAGGTTGACATGTTTAATTGAAAAAAAAAAAGGAATAAAGAAAAAGGGTATAAAATACTTTGTGAATTTGAATGTAAATAGTGATAAGAAGATGGTTAAAGCTTGGAGATGCTTTGTCCTTCTGGATTAACTCTGATATTACTGTCTTCTTCAATTGTGAATGATTTCTTCAATGGCAGGCTATATGTGATCAACGTCATATGGTTGCGGTCGCCAATCTCCTCCAGATCTGAACCCCAGGGTTAGTACGGATCCATTCTGATTGAGGGTGAAGCTCCTGCAGTCCATTCTTCTTAATGATCCTACTTAAAATGTCACAAACAAGGTCGGATCCTCCGGATTAGAGAATGCTGTGCCTTTGGATTCTAGCCTCTACCACAGAGACCCTAATCTCCCTATACTTCGGCTGAACTGGTGTCTCGAGAAGTCTCCAATGAAGTCGTGGATTAACCGTCTTAGAGATGTATAATCAAGCCCGCGGTTCGATGCTTTCCAGTCACGTATTCACACGAACCCAAGAAGAACACGGGTTGTTGTCAGGCACGCGGTCTTAGTATGAAGAACAGAGCTGATTGTCACAAATCATCCCATTCATCAAGTTGAAGAACGAATATACATCTTAGAATTGAATCAAACACGGATTGAAGAGAAACAGTAATACTTTTATTAATTCATAGAATTCAGCAGGGCTCCTCCCCTCAACCTAGGAGGTTTAGAAACCCATACTGATATGAAAACACAATGATACCGGAAATTATGGCATCCTCTTTAATGAGAGGTGTAAAAGTCTTTAAATACTAAACTAATGACTAAAGATTACATTAAGAAGTGTAAAATAGTATTTTTAGTGCTAAAATCCACTTCTGGAGGCCCATTTGGTGAGTGTTTGGGTTGAGCTTGATTGAGATCCACGTGCTAGGAGGTTTCTAGGGCGTTGAACACTGGCTAGGGGGTCCTCTTTGGGTGTTTGGACGCTGATCTCCTTGTTTGGCACTGGACGCCTAGAATGAGGCAGGAGGCGGGCGTTGGACGCTAGTTTTAGGCCTTCTAATCTGAAGTAAAGTATGGACTATTATACATTGCTGGAAATCTCTGGAAGTCAGCTTTCCATAGCCATTGAGAACGCTCCTTTTGGATTTTTGTAGCTCCAAAAAGTTCTTACGAGTGCAGGGAGGTCAGATCCGGACAGCATCTGCAGTGCTTTCTCTGTCTCTGAATCAGATTTTTGTTAACTTTTGCTCCAGCTCCTCAATTTCAGCCAGAAAATACCTGAAATTGTATAAAAACACACAAACTCAAAGTAGAATCCAAAAATGTGATTTTTTCACTAAAACCTACGAAAACTTAATAAAACTTGAACAAAACATGCTAAAAATTATATGAAAAGGATGCCAAAAAGCATATAAAATATCCGCTCATCACAATGCCAAACATAGAATGTTGCTTGTCCTCAAGAAACTAAAAACATAGTAGGATAAAAAGAAGAGTACGATACAATAAATCTCAGAGTTTCCAATGAAGCTCAGTTTCAATTAGATGAGCGGGACTTAGTAGCTTTTTGCTTCTGAATGGTTTTGGCATCTCACTATCCGTTGAAACTCAGAATGGTTGGTCTCTTTAGAAATTTAGAATCTAGATGATATTATTGACTCTCCTAGTTTAGTTCTTTTTTATTCTTGAACACAGCTTTCAGAGTCTTGGACGTGACCCTAAGCACTTTTTTTTTCCAATATTACCACCGGATACATAAATGCCATAGACACTTTAACTAGGTGAACCTTTTCAGATTGTGATTCAACTTTGCTAGAATCCCCAGATAGACGTGTCTAGAGTTCTTAAGCACACTCTTTTTGCTTTGGACCACGACTTTAACTGCTCATTCTCAAACTTTTCACTTGACACCTTCACACCACAAGCATATGGTTAGGGACAACTTGGTTGAGCCACTTAGGCCAGAATTTGATTCCTGGTAGGCCCTCCTAACCATTGATGGTCAAAGTCTTGGATCCTTTTACCCTTGCCTTTTGGTTTAAAGGGTTATTGGCTTTTTGCTCTTGCCTTTTGGTTTAAAGAGCTATTGACTTTTTTTGCTTTTTCTTATTTTTTTCTATTTAATTTTTTTTTGCCATTTTATTATTTTTTTTGCATGCATATAATTTTTTTCTTTTATTGCAACATGCTTTTTCTTTTATTATTTTTGCTCCTTTTTCTTACTTCAAGAATCAATTTTTAGATTTTTTGGATTACCAATAATACTTTTCCTTTTTCATCATTCTTTCAGGAGCCAACATTTTAAAATTTCCAACTTCAAATATGCACTATTTATTCATACATTCAGAAAACAAAAGCAATGCCACCACATCAAGATAATTGAACTATTCTTATGATAAACTTGAAATTCATGTAGCTCTCAATTTTTTTCAAATAAAATTTTCTTTTTAAGCAAGGTGAAAGATATATGGAACATTTTATAACTTTAAGACATAGATGTTCATGCAACATGAATAAGAGAACAGAAAACATAACAGAAAATAGAAAAAAATAACATAAGAAAGGGGATTAAGAGAACGAATCCAAACTTAGGAGTGGTAGAAGTCAAAAAGCAAAGGTTTTGCAACACCAAACTTAGGAGTTTTTCTTGTCCTCGAGCAAATATGAACAATGGGGAAGGATAGGGTAGAAGAGGGTGGTGTAGGTGGAGATTCTGTGGGACCTACAGGTCTTGAGAGGCTAAGGCAATTGAATTCCCTGCCCTCTATATAGGCGTTGAACGCCCAACTGCTACACCATGGCTGGCATTCAACGCCAGCTTGTTACTCCCTAGAGGGCGTTGAACGCCCACTCTAGCTCCTTGTCTAGCATTCAACGCCAGTAAGGTTTCTACTCCAGGGTGTTCTATTTCCAGCTCTGATTGTTTCTGTTTCTGTTCTAACTACTGCACATGATCACAGACATTAAAAAGCAAGGGAAAACTCTAAAAATAAACTAAAATAAAAATAAACAAAAGAATAAGAATAGAAATACTCTACTTATGGTTGGGTTGCCTCCTAACAAGTGCTTCTTTAATGTCATTAGATTGACGGATGGCCCCTTTCAAGGAGGAAGATATTCATAGAGAAATAAATCCTTACTCCTTACTGGGAGCGTCCTTCATGTGCTCTCATGGATTAGCATAAGACGCTCAAGAGACAGGATCTTGTTCACCGCCTGAGGCAAGGTTGGGCTTGCAGCAATATGCTGGTGTCCCTTTTTGCCACTTCCTTCTTCCATGGTGAATACCACGATGAGATAAGTGAATACTACCATCTTCCATGGTGAAAAGCCTTCAGTAGGGATATTTTTGTTTTTCTAGCCCCTAGGCATCTTCCTTTTGGGGCCTTCCTCCTTTGTGGATAGTGTACATCCAATACCAAACTTACGTTTGGTCTTAGGAGGGAATTGGTTTTATCCAAGGGAGGAGGCTTGAATGCTGAATTCTTTATGCAAGTGCCCCCCTTGTCTAGCGTTCAACGCCAGTAAGGTTTCTACTCCAGGGTGTTCTATTTCCAGCTCTGATTGTTTCTGTTTCTGTTCTAACTACTGCACATGATCACAAACATTAAAAAGCAAGGGAAAACTCTAAAAATAAACTAAAATAAAAATAAACAAAAGAATAAGAACAGAAATACTCTACTTATGGTTGGGTTGCCTCCCAACAAGTACTTCTTTAATGTCATTAAATTGACGGATGGCCCCTTTCAAGGAGGAAGATATTCATAGAGGAATAAATCCTTACTCCTTACTGGGAGCGTCCTTCCTGTGCTCTCATGGATTAGCATAAGACGCTTAAGAGACAGGATCTTGTTCACCGCCTGAGGCAAGGTTGGGCTTGCAGCAATATGCTGGTGTCCCTTTTTGCCACTTCCCTCTTCCATGGTGAATACCACGATGAGATAAGTGAATACTACCATCTTCCATGGTGAAAAGCCTTCAGTAGGGATATTTTTATTTTTCTAGCCCCTAGGCATCTTCCTTTTGGGGCCTTCCTCCTTTGTGGATAGTGTACATCCAATAACAAACTTACGTTTGGTCTTAGGAGGGAATTGGTTTTATCCAAGGGAGGAGGCTTGAATGCTGAATTCTTTATGCAAGTGCCCCCCTTGTCAGGGGATAATAGAGCGTCAAGAACCTTGAACACCATCCAGTCCTTATTCAAGGTAATCCTTATTTCTTGTACCTCTTGGATTCCCAGCTTCTTCATCATAGATGAAGGTATCGGATTTAAACTTAAGCCAAGATCATACAGGGCTTTGTCAAAAGTGAGCTTTGCAGTAGTCCATAGGATCTGAAAGCTCCTTGGATCTGACATCTTCCTTGGCAGCTCATTCTGAATTAGGATACTATACTTCTCAATAAATACCTCTATTTCATCTCCCCATAGGTCATTCTTTTCAAAAAGAATGTCTTTTAGACAGGCCGTATAGGGGGTCCTTTTTCCCAATACCTTTCCAACAGAGATATCGAGTTGCAGCTCCTTAAGGGCTGCTAGGAAATGAGCCAACTGCTCATCTACCGGTTCTTTCTACACGCCTAGGAAAGGCAACTCTTGAGGCTCTTTCACCTCTGCAAGGACGAGCTCTGTGGTAATCACATGCTCCTCTTGCACGCCCCGAGAAGAATCAACTTGAGGTTCTTTCTCTTCTGTAGGGTCGTGCTCAATAGCAGTCTCAGGATCCTTCTGGTCTGTGATTGCCTTCAGTCCCTCAGTAGCAGAATCCTAAGGTTCAGCCTTTTTGGTGAAGACTACTGTCTCACCTTCTTTTAAGGTCTCCTTACCAGAGAGCATTAGGCTTTCTGTGAGGGCCCTATAGGGATGCACTTCCTCAAACAACTCAGTAAAAGGAATATTACCCTACTCAGGTGTCCACTGGTCATAGGTGTGAGTGTCTCCTTGAGGGTGGTCACCACTCATAGCACTAGGAGCAGTATAAACCTCAGCAGGAGATGTGGCTACAATCTCCATATTTAGAACTTCTGTCCTGACTAGGGTCTCCACACAGGAGTGTAAGTGCTAGCTATTGACAGCCAGCTCAATAAGCCCATTTGCCTCTTTATGTGTCTCTATAAGGTCCAGAGAACCGCCAGCAAAGTGATCTATTGTCTCTCTAGCCATCTTAGAGATAACTTCATAGAAGATGATTGTCTTGCCCTATCCAGACAACATTTGGGGAGGGAAATTTCTAAACATCAACTTGTACCTCTCCCAACCATCACAGAGGGATTCGCTTTCCTTCTGCCTAAAGGTTTGGACATTTGTCACTAGCTTCGCTAGTCTCTGTGAGGGAGAGAACCTGTTCAGAAATTGGTTAACAACTTTATCCCAAGTGTTCACACTTCCTCTAAGTTTAATATGCCACCATACATTTGCTTGATCATTCAGAGCAAATGGGAAGAGTTTTAGTCTGGGGACTTCAGGGTCAACTCCATTGGCTTCTACAGTGTCACAGAACTGCAGAAAGTCAGAGATGAATATACTAGGGCCTTTTTGTGAGTGTCCATGAAACTGGCACTTTTGTCGTAATAGCAGGATCTGATCTAGGTTGACCTTAAATTCATCTGAGTCAATAGGAGTGTCAAATGAATAAGAACCCAGAGGTCTCCTAATTCGTATATTCCCCTTTAGATCCATAGTGACTTCAGTGTTCCTGCATACATAAATAAGAAAAAGAAAACAAGGAAGAAGAAGAACGGGAACTCTATGTCAAAGAATAGAGAACTCCCTATGAGATGTGAAGAAGAACGAAGAATGAGAATAGAGAGAAGAGAAGAAGAATTCGAATATTAGGAGTAGAGAGATAAACAAGAATTAAAATATTTTTTTTTGTTTTATTTATTTATGTAATTCGAAAATAAAGTTTAATGAATTAAAAAGAATTGAAAATTAATTAATGAATTTTCGAAAAAGAAGATAGAGAAAGAGAGGAGGGATTTTTGAAAATTAGGAGAGAGAAGAATTAGTTAGGAAGTTTTGAAAAAGAAGAGAGAGAAGATAAGTAACTAATTAGGAAAAGATTTGAAAATAAGATAAGATAGAAGATTAGAAAAGATTTGAATTTAAAAATATTTGAAAAAGTCAACAAGATAAGATAAGAATTGAAAATATTTAAAAAATATTTAATTTTAAAATTTAAAAGAAGATAAGATAGAAAAGATAAGATAAGTTGAGTAAGAAAGATAAGATAAGGAAGTTAAGAAAAGATAATTTTTAAATAAAAAAGATTTAAAATTTAAATTTTAAATTTGAAAATTAAAATTTGAATTTTAAATTTTGAATTTTTGAATTTGAAACAAGATAAGATAAAGATTTGAAAAAAATTTGATTTTTGAAAATGTTTGATTTTTGAAATTTGAAATTTGAATTTTAAATTTTGAATTTTGAAATCGAATTATAAAATAAGATAAGATTTTTGAATTTTGAATTTTAATTTGTTTGAATTTTAAAGAAAGATAAAAAGATAAGATAAGATTTTGAAAAAGATATGATTTTTGAAAAGATTCGATTTTGAAATTTGAAAACTAAGATAAGATAAGATAATAATTTAAAATTAAAATCTGAATTTTCAATGTAGTTTTCAAAATTTTAATTAAAATAAAGATAGAAAAGATATATTTTTTATTTTTGAATTTAACGAAGAAACAAAAAAACAACAAAAAGACACCGAACTTAAAATTTTTAGACCTAAGGGGACCTAGTGTGCGAAAATTAACAAGAAAAACACAAAGAGACACCAAACTTAAAAATTTTAAGATCAAAACAAAAAGAAAAATAAGAATACTTTGAAGACCAAGAAGAACAGCAAGAACAAAACTCAAAGAATTCAAAGAACAGAAGAATATGCAAAAGACACCAAACTTAAAATTTTTGAAAACCAAGACACAATTTTTTGAAAATTCAACGAAAAGACACAAGAAGATACCAAACTTAAAGATTGACACAAGAATCAAACAAAAGAAACTATTTTTGAAAATTTTTAAAAAGAAAGACTCAAAAATTTCGAAAATTTCAACAAGAACAAAAGCAAAAGACTCAAACCAAAAACAAAGATTAAACAAATAAAAGAAAAAAGTTTTTTGAAAAAGTTTTTAATTTTTTTTGAAAAAGAAGAAAAATAAAATAAAATAAAAGACTCTAACAAAATTAAAGACAATATCTGATCTAGGGAACAAGATAATCCGTCAGTTGTCCAAACTCGAACAATCCCCGACAACGGCGTAAAAAACTTGGTGTACGAATCCCACACTTCGTACAACTGTACCAGCAAGTGCACTGGGTTGTCCAAGTAATACCTGAGCAAGTCAGGGTCGATCCCACAAGGATTGTGGTTTGAAGCAAGCTATAGCTATCTTGCAGGTCTTTGTCAGGTGGATAGAAGAGTTGTTGGATTTGTGAGATCTAAACTAGGTTGACATGTTTAATTGCAAAAAAAAAAAGGAATAAAGAAAAAGGGTATAAAATGCTTTGTGAATTTGAATGTAAATAGTGATAAGAAGATGGTTAAGGCTTGGAGATGCTTTGTCCTTCTAGATTAACTCTGGTATTACTGTCTTCTTCAATTGTGAATAATTTCTTCTATGGCATGCTGTATGTGATCAACCCCGTATGGTCACGGTCGCCAATCTCTTCCAGATCTGAACCCCAGGATTAGTGTGAATCCATTCTGATTGAGGGTGAAGTTCTGCAGTCCATTCTCCTTAATGATCCTAGTCAAAATGCCACAAACAAGGTTGGATCTTCCGGATCAAAAAATGTTGCGCCTTTGGATTCTAGCCTCTACCAGAGAGACCCTAATCTCCCTGTACTTTGGTTGAACTGGTGTCTCAAGAAGTTCCCAACGAAGTCGTGGATTAACCGTCTAAGAAATGTATAATCAAGCTGGCAGCTCGATGCTTTCCAGTCACGTATTCATACGAACCCAAGAAGAACACGGATGGTTGTCAGGCACGCGGTCTTACTATGAAGAACGGAGCTGATTGTCATGGATCATCCCATTCATCAAGTTGAAGAATGAATATGCATCTTAGAATTGAATCAAACACAGATTGAAGAGAAACAGTAATACTTTTATTAATTCAAAGAACTTAACAGGGCTCCTCCCCTCAACCTAGGAGGTTTAGAAACTCATACTAATATGAAACCACAATGATACCCGAAATTATGGCATCCTCTTTAATGAGAGGTGAAAAAGTATTTAAATACTAAACTAATGACTAAAGATTACATTAAGAAGGGTAAAACAGTGTTTTTAGTGCTAAAATCCACTTCTAGGGCCCACTTGGTGAGTGTTTGGGCTGAGCTTGATTGAGATCCACATTCTAGGAGGCCTCTAGGGCGTTGAACGTTGGCTAAGGGGTCCTCTTTGGGCGTTTGGACGCTGGTCTCCTCCTTTAGGCGCTGGACGCCTGGAATGGGGTAAGAGGCTGGCGTTGGATGCCAAGTTTGGGCCTTCTAATCTAAAGCAAAGTATAGACTATTAACCATTGCTGGAAAGCTCTGGAAGTCAGCTTAGCCATTGTGAATGCTCCATTTGACTTCTGTAGCTCCAGAAAATCTCTTTCGAGTGTAGGGAGGTCAGATCAGGACAGCATCTGCAGTACTTTCTCTGTCTCTGAATCAGACTTTTGCTAACTTTTGCTCCAACTCCTCAATTTCAAACAAAAAATACCTGAAATTGCATAAAAATACACAAACTCAAAGTAGAATCCAAAAATGTGATTCTTGCACTAAAACCTAGGAAAACTTAATAAAACTTGAACAAAACAGCCTAAAAACTATATGAAATGGATGCCAAAAAGCGTATAAGATATCTGTTCATCACACACCAATTCTCATTAATTGATCATGTATAGCATTTTAAAATATTTGTAATTATTTAGTAATCTTTTTGGCATTCTTAAATTAAAAACTGTTGATTTTTAAAATAAAATCCCCTACCTCAACTCGTCGAAACTCACAAAACCTAAATGGATTAAAACCCCTTTTTCTCGCGTCCTTCAATAGCCGCCGCTTCGGACCATTTCCAAGGCAACAAAAACGACTTTAAACACGACATGCAAGCACCGATACTCAACCCTGTGACAAATAACGCTGCAAAACCTCAGCCACATTGATAAACCCCAATTTTGTAGTTTATCTTGTGTTGATTTTAGGAAATTTTGTCAACTTTTTTCACATTTATGCAATGAAATAGCATGGTTTTGTGAATTTTTCCTAATTTGTGCTTAAGAGCAAAAACATGCTTTTTGGGCCTTTAAATCGCTAATTTTAATTCACTTTAATTTCATTCGATGCCTGATATGTTTGTTAAGTGATTTCAGATTTAGAAAGCAAAGATTGGGTTGAAGGAATGAAGAAAAAGCATCCAAAAATAGAGAATTCATGAAGAAATGAGGACTTTCTGAACCCAAGGCCACGCGTACGTGTCATCCATGCGTACGCATGAGAAGGAGATTCGCCAGCGACGCGCACGCGTCACCCACGCACACGTGTCGAAGAGGAAGTTGCCAGCGATGTGTATACGTGACCCATGCGTGCGCGTGACAAGTGGCACGTGACTTCACTAAAGGCAAAACGCTAGGGGCGATTTTTGAGCTCAAGGAGGCCCAAATCCAACTCATTTCTAATGCTTTTGAACCCAAGGATTACAAGGGATTGGGGGGAGAAGCCATTAGTGGAGTTTTACATCATATTGTAGGTTAGAATTCTAGAGAGAGAAGCTCTTCCTTCTCTCTAGAATTTAGGGTAGTTTAGGTTTAATTTCCTTAGATCCAACTTTTAATTCTTGTTTTGATTTAGTTTTCCCTTTTAATTTCTTGTTGTTACATCTTTGCTCTTCTAGTTCTTGTTGTTAATTTCCTTTATTTTGTTGTTTTTATGTTCACACACCCTTGTTGATTTCATTTTCCTTTTAATGCAATTTTATATTTTCATGTCTCTTTATGTTTATCTTCATTGCTAGTGTTGATTTCTTGCTTGTATTATTTATGGGTTTTATTAATTCTTGTATTTTATGATCTTTACTTTTATTTCACTCCAGGTGTTTGTTAAAATGCTTTCACTAGTTTTAGAGTAGTTTTCTTTACTCTTGGCCTAGACTAAGAGAATTGAGTGACCTTGAGATATTGGGTCTCAATGAATTGGTGATTTGAGAATCCTTGGTGGTCAATTTGATACCCATTGACACCAACCCACTACTAATCTAATTAGTAAGTAGGTTGGGACTTATGGGTTGATGTTGATCAAGCCTATTTGACGTACTTCAAGCTTAGGAGTAGATATTGTATGTAAAACCCGGTTAATTAATGACTAATTAACCCATAGATGATAATTTATTCTAGAAAGCCAAAAATAGAAGAGATTAAAACAAGAATTTCGATACCAATTTTAAAGAAATCGGCCTAAGATTGCACCGAACGGGCTAAACCGGACCAACCGGACCCATATTGAGCCCTTGACCCAACCAAACTAAACCTAAAACCCTAAAAGCAGCACTCTCTCTCCTCTCTAAACCCTCAAACATACTAGAAATGCGATGAGAAAGGGAAGAACACTCTTCCAAGGTTCTAACCCTCACTTGATCTTCAAACCACCATAACTTTTGATCCGGAGCTCCGATTTCCGCACCGCTTGCGGCCATGCATTCATCGTGATGCGCTCTACAAAACCCACTACTTTGTTCTTGAGGTAAGTCACGATTTTAGTTCAGTTCCTCAGCCCTTAAATTCAAATTTTTGGAGAAAAATATTGAGATTTTGGGCTCTTTGATGTTATAGGATCTAACTAGCTTGAAGGAGAGGATTAATGTTGTCTCCTTGATCCTTGAGTGTGGTAAGATTCTCAACGCTAGTGGAATTTGTGGATTTATGATGTTTGGGTATTGAGTTGTTGTGTTTGGATGTGATAATTATGGTTTAGGATGTGTGTATATGTATGTTGGAGCTTGATTGAGGTTTTGGAAAGTTTAGAAAAGGGCTTTGGTGTGATAAAAATCTGTTCTTGGAGGTGTTGAAGCCTTGAGAGCTTGTGGAAAAGTGATTTGGAAGTGCTCCGGGTTGAGCGGGGAAATCGGCTACGGTATGGTCTCGGTTTCTTGTATCTAAAATGTAGTGTGGTGTGAAAACTTAAGCTAGAGGCTCTAAGATAGGAATTGAATTGTTGATGTTATTAAATGGTTAAGACATATTGCGTGATCATATATGTGATTATGAATATTGATGTTTTGATGGTATGATACATGAGAGATATATGCATGGTTTTGATATATGCTTGATAATTGATTGAGGTTGAATTGTGGGTGAAAGCATATTGATGATGAGGATGATATTGATTATATGTAATGATGGTTGATTGGAAATGGTGTTGGTGGAAATTGGGATGAGGAAGAATATATGACATGGAAATGTGTTTGAAATTGTGTTATTTGATTGAGATGGGTTAAAATGGTGGGATGGTGGTTTGTGAATTTGATAAAAATGTTAATGTATGAGTTGAGGAGGCTTGAGGTTGATTTTTGGCATGTTTTGGTTGATCTTGAAAAGGGTTGAAATTGGTTTGTTTTGAAAATGGCACTTTGTGATTTTGTATGTGATGAACGGATATTTTATACGCTTTTTGGGGTTAATTTCATGTAGTTTTTAGTATATTTTCATTAGTTTCTAGGAAAATTCATATTTCTAGAATTTACTATGAGTTTGTGTGCTTTTCTATAATTTCAGGTATTTTCTTGCTGAAATTGAGGGAGCTGAGCAAAAATCTGATTCGGGCTGAAAAAGGATTGCTGATGTTGTTGGATTCTGACCTCTCTGCGCTCGGAATGGATTTTATGGAGCTACAGGAGTCCAATTGGAGCGCTTCCAATTTCGTTGGAAAGTAGACATCAAGGGCTTTCCAGAAATATATAATAGTCCATACTTTTCTCAAGGATAGATGACGTAAACTGGCGTTCAACACCAGTTCCATGTTGCAGTCTGGCGTCCAGCGCCAGAAACAGGTTACAAGTTGGAGTTCAACGCCAGAAACAGGTTACAACCTGGAGTTGAACGCCCAAAACAGCCTAGGCACGTGAGAAGCTTTAGTCTCAGCCCCAGCACACACCAAGTGGGCCCCAGAAGTGGATTTCTACACTATCTATCATAGTTTACTCATTTTCTGTAAACCTAGGTTACTAGTTTAGTATTTAAACAACTTTTAGAGATTTATTTTGTATCTCATGATATTTTAGATCTGAAATTTGTACCTTTTGGCAGTATGAGTCTCTAAATCCCATTGTTGGGGGTGAGGAGCTCTGCAGCGTCTCGATGAATTAATGCAATTACTTCTATTTTCCATTCAAACATGCGTGTTCCTATCTAAGATATTCATTCGCGCTTAATTATGGAGAAGGTGATGATCCGTGACACTCATCACCTTCCTCAACCCATGAACGTGTGCATGACAACCACCTCCATTCTATATTAGATTGAATGAGTATCTCTTAGATTCCATAATCAGAATCTTCGTGGTATAAGCTAGAATTGATGGCGTCATTCAGGAGAATCCGGAAAGTCTAAACCTTGTCTGTGGTATTCCGAGTAGGAGTCTGGGATTGGATGACTGTGACGGGCTTCAAACTCGCGAGTGCTGGGCGTAGTGACAGACGCAAAAGGATAGCAAAACCTATTCCAGTATGATCGAGAACCTCTAGATGATTAGCCGTGCTGTGACAGAGCATTTGGACCATTTTCACTGAGGAGATGGGAAGTAGCCATTGACAACGGTGACACCTTACATAGAGCTTGCCATGGAAGGAACTTTGCACTTTTGCATGCATGAGGGAAGAGGAATACAAGAGAAACGCTGAAATTCAGAAGACAAAGCATCTCCAAAACCCCAACATATTCTCCATTACTGCATAATAAGTATTTATTTCATACTCTCTTATTTTTCGTAATTCAATTTGATAAGTGAATTGTTTTCCTGACTAAGAGTTACAAGATAACCATAGATTGCTTCAAGCCAACAATCTCCGTGGGATTCGACCCTTACTCACGTAAGGTATTACTTGGACGACCCAGTGCACTTGCTGGTTAGTTGTGCGGAATTACATAGTGTGAAGTAATTTTCGTGCACCAAGTTTTTGGCGCCGTTGCCGGGGATTGTTCGAGTTTGGACAACTGACGGTTTATTTTGTTGCTTAGATTAGGAAAAATTTTTCTTTTTGGTTTAGAATCTTCTATTATTGTTTTTGGTTGAAATTATTTTTTTTAAATCCTTATTTTCTCTTTTTTTTTTTTAAATTTTTCAAAATTTTTTTTACTAATAATTGAGTTTTTTTTTTTAGTTATTAAAAAATACTTCTTCAAAACAAGTGTTACATTTACTGCCCAATTGGCTAGAGCGTTGGTCTATGTTCTTGGTAATTGGGTATCTTCTTGTTAAAATCTTCTTTTTTTCAAAAATAATTTTTCTTTGATTAAATCTTGTGCCAAACTTTAAGTTTGGTATTTTCTTGTTAATCTTTCTATAATTTTCGAAAATTTTAGTTTGGTTTGCTAAAAATTTTAAGTTTGGTGTTCTACCTTCATGTTCTTGTGGTTCTTGTGATTCTTCAAAGTGTTCTTGAGTTTTCCTTGTGTCTTGATCTTAAAATTTTTAAGTTTGGTGTTCCTTGGTGTTTTCCCTCCAAAATTTTCGAAAACAAGGAGCATTAGATCTAAAAATTTTAAATCTTGTGCTATTTTATTATTTTTCTCTTTCCTTATTAAATTCAAAAAAAAATATCTTTTCTAACTATTTTTAAGCTAATATTTCGAAATTCTTCATAAAAATTCAGATTTCAATTTCAAAAATTTTATCTTATTATATCTTAGTTGTCAAGTTTTTAAGAAAATCATATCTTTTCCAAAACCTCCTAACCACTTATTCTCTCTTCATTTTTTTCGAAAATCCTCTTAAAATATTTTCAATTTTTTTTATTATAGTTTTATTATTTCGAATTTTTTTAATATAATAAAATAAATAAAATAAAGCCACATCATCTCCCTTTCTCCATCATGGATCTAAGTGGAAATGAACAGTACAGAAGGACTCTGGGGTTATATGCTAACCCCACTACTGCTTCATATGGGAGTAGTATCTGTATACCCTCCATCGGAGTCAGTAGCTTTGAGTTGAATCCTTAGCTCATTATCATGGTGCAGCAAAGTTGCCAGTATTCCGGTCTTCCACAGGAAGAACCTACAGAGTTTTTGGCACAGTTTTTACAAATTGCTGACACAGTACATGATAAGGAAGTAGATCAGGATGTCTACAGATTATTACTGTTTCCATTTGCTGTAAAAGATCAAGCTAAGAGGTGGTTAAATAACTAACCTAAGGCTAGCATAAGGACATGGAAACAACTGTCAGAAAAATTCCTGAATCAATACTTTCCTCCAAAACGGATGACACAGCTAAGGCTGGACATCCAAGGCTTTAAACAAGGAGATAATAAATATCTTTATGATGCCTGGGAGAGATACAGAGAGATGCTAAGAAAGAGTGGGTTCAGCTAGACATCTTCTATTATGGGCTTACAGAAAGAGTTCAGATATCTCTAGACTACTCAGCTGGTGGATCTATCCACATGAGAAAGACAATTGAAAAAGCTCAAGAGCTCATTGATACAGTTGCCAAAAATTAGCATCTGTACCTAAGCAGTGAACCTTCCATGAAAGAAGAGGCTAAAACAGTGACTACTGAACTCAGTCCTGCTGA
>NC_029788.2:65190981-65206931 GCF_000816755.2 Arachis ipaensis
TAGAAACAAGCAAGGAACTGGCGTTGAACACCCAAAGGAAGCACAGTTCTGGCGTTCAGACGCCAGGAACAGCTGAGGAGTTGGCATCTAACGTCACTCCAGCTTCCAACCCTGGCATTCAATTGCTAGTGAGGGATCAAACACACACAAGTGCTGATGACAACCCCTCTAAAAGGGCTTCTTCAACCACTTCTGTAGGAAATAAACCTGCAGCAACCAAAGTTGAGGAATATAAAGCCAAGATACCTTATCCTCAAAAACTCTGCCAAGAGGAGCAGGATAAGCAATTTGCTCGCTTTGTAGATTATCTCAGGACTCTTGAAATAAAGATTCTGTTTGCAGAAGCACTTGAGCAAATACCTTCTTATGCCAAGTTCATGAAAGAGATCTTAAGTCATAAGAAGGATTGGAGAGAAACTGAAAAAGTTCTCCTCACTGAAGAATGCAGTGCAGTCATTCTGAAAAGCTTCCCTGAAAAGCTTAAAGATCCCGAAAGCTTTCTGATACCATGCATATTAGAGGGTAATTGCACCAAGACAGCCTTATGTGATCTTGCAGCAAGCATCAACCTAATACCTGCATCCACTATCAGAAAGCTTGGTTTAACTGAAGAAGTTAAACCAACCCGGATATGTCTCCAACTTGCTGATGGCTCTATTAAATATCCATCAGGCGTGATTGAGGACATGATTGTCAGGTTGGCCCATTCGCCTTTCCCACTGACTTCGTAGTGCTGGAGATGGAGGAGCACAAGAGTGCTACTCTCATTCTAGGAAGACATTTCCTAGCAACTGGACGAACTCTCATTGATGTTCAAAAGGGGGAAGTCACCCTGAGAGTCAATGAGGATGAGTTTAAGTTGAATGCTGTCAATGCCATGCAGCATCCAGACACACCAAAAGACTGTATGAAAGTTGATCTTATTGACTCTTTGGTGGAGGAGATCAACATGGCTGAGAGTCTCGAATCAGAGCTGGAAAACATCTTTAAAGATGTTCCGCCTGATCTAGAGGATTCAGAGGAATTGAAAGAGTCTCTGAAATTTCCTCAGGAAGAGGAAAAACCTCCTAAACCCGAGCTCAAACCATTACCAGCATCCCAGAAATATGAATTTCTGGGAGAAGGTGATACTTTTCCAGTGATCATAAGCTCTGCTTTAAATCCACAGGAAGAGGAAGCACTAATTCAAGTGTTAAGGACACACAAGACAGCTCTTGGGTGGTCCATAAGTGACCTTAAGGGTATAAGCCCAGCTAGATGCATGCACAAGATCTTATTGGAGGACAATGCTAAGCCAGTGGTTCAACCACAGAGGCGGCTAAATCCTGCAATGAAGGAAGTGGTGCAGAAAGAGGTCACCAAATTAATGGAGGCTGGGATCATTTATCCTATTTCTGACAGCCCCTGGGTGAGCCCTGTTCAAGTTGTCCCCAAAAAGGGAGGCATGACAGTGGTTCATAATGAAAAAAATGAACTGGTTCCTACAAGAACAGTTACAGGGTGGCGCATGTGTATTGACTACAGAAGGCTCAATACAGCCACCAGGAAGGATCATTTTCCTTTACCATTCATAGACCAGATGCTAGAGAGACTAGTAGGTCATGATTATTACTGCTTTTTGGATGGCTATTCAGGCTCTAACCAAATTGCAGTAGATCCCCAGGATCAAGAGAAAACAGCATTCATATGTCCATCTGGAGTATTTGCTTATAGAAGGATGCCATTTGGGCTGTGTAATGCACCTGCAACCTTTCAGAGATGCATGCTCTCTATTTTCTCTGATATGATAGAAAAATTTTTGGAAGTCTTCATGGATGACTTCTCAGTATATGGAGACTCATTCAGCTCCTGTCTTGATCACCTGACACTGGTTTTGAAAAGATGCCAAGAGACTAACCTGGTTTTAAACTGGGAAAATGTCACTTTATGGTGACTGAAGGGATTGTCCTTGGGCATAAAATTTCAAACAAGGGAATAGAGGTTGATCAAGCTAAAATAGAGGTAATTGAAAAATTACCACCACCTGCCAATGTTAAGGCAATCAGAAGCTTTCTGGGGCATGCAGGATTCTATAGGAGGTTTATAAAGGATTTTTCAAAAATTGCAAAACCTCTAAGCAACCTGCTAGCTGCTGACACGCCATTTTTGTTTGACACAGAGTGCCTGCAGGCATTTAAAACTCTGAAAGCTAAGCTGGTCATAGCACCAGTTATCTCTGCACCAGACTGGACATTACCATTCGAATTAATGTGTGATACCAGTGATCACGCCATTTGAGCAGTACTGGGGCAGAGGCATGACAAACTTCTGCATGTCATTTATTATGCTAGCCGTGTTTTAAATGATGCCCATAAAAATTACACAACCACATAAAAGGAATTGCTTGCAGTAGTCTATGCCATTGACAAGTTTAGATCATACTTAGTAGGATCAAAAGTGATTGTGTACACTGACCATGCTGCTCTTAAATATCTATTTACAAAGCAGGATTCAAAACCCAGGCTTATAAGATGGGTATTGCTTCTGCAAGAGTTTGATATAGAAATAAGAGACAGAAAAGGGACAGAAAACCAAGTGGTTGATCATCTGTCCCGAATAGAGCCAGCAGAAGGGGCATTGCCATGGGTCACAATATGGAGGTCATTTCGGAGGTGAGCGAACAGCCACCAAGGTCCTTTAATGTGGTTTCTACTGGCCTACACTCTACAGAGATTCCCGAGAGTTTGTACGTAACTGTGACAGTTGCCAAAGAGCTGGTAATTTGCCTCATAGTTACGCCATGCCTCAACAAGGAATCTTGGAGATTGAGTTGTTTGATGTATGGGGAATTGATTTCATGGGGCCTTTCCCACCATCATACTCAAACACTTATATTCTGGTGGCAGTTGACTATGTATCAAAATGGGTAGGGGCCATTGCCACACCTACCAATGATACTAAAACAGTGCTGAAGTTCCTCCAGAAACATATATTCAGTAGGTTTGGTGTCCCTAGGGTACTAATCAGTGATGGGGGCACTCACTTCTGCAACAAACAGCTTTACTCTGCCATGGTCCGGTATGGGATTCGCCACAAGGTGGCGACTCCATATCATCCACAGACAAATGGGCAAGCTAAAGTTTCTAACAGAGAACTGAAAAGAATCCTGGAATGGACTGTAAGTACCTGTAGAAAGGATTGGGCACGAAGCTTGGATGATGCTCTGTGGGCTTACAGAACAACATTCAAGACTCCTATAGGGACCTCTCCGTACCAACTTGTGTATGGTAAGGCTTGTCACCTGCCCGTGGAACTGGAACATAAGGCCTACTGGGCAACCAGATTCCTAAACTTTGATGCCAAATTAGCTGGAGAAAAAAGATTGCTCCAGTTGAATGAGCTAGAGGAATTCAGATTCACTGCTTTCGAAAATGCTGAGCTTTATAAAGAGAAATCTAAAAGGTGGCATGACAGAAAGCTGTCATCTAGAATCTTTGAACCAGGACAAAAAGTTCTGTTATTTAACTCTAGGCTAAGGCTATTCCCAGGGAAACTGAAATCCCGGTGGAGGGGACCATATATGATTACAAGTTTATCACCATATGGTTATGTGGAGCTTCAAGACATTGATTCTGATAAGAAGTTCATTGTTAATGGACAGAGAATCAAGCACTATCTTGAAGGAAATGTTGAGCAAGAGTGCTCAAGGCTGAAGCTAGATTAAAAGCTCAGCAAGGTCCAGCTAAAGACAATAAAGAAGTGCTTGCTGGGAGGCAACCCAGCCATTGGGAAGACTTTTTCTGTTATTTTGCCCTATTCTTGATTTTATTTATTTATATAAAGTTCATTGCTACTAAGGTAAAGAGTCAATTGTATAAGTTCACAGGGTTACAGAAGGATTCAGCACACAAAACAGAGAAAGAGAGCTCACTGGCAAGAAAACGCCAGTAAAAGTCTGTTTTGGGCGTTCAACGCCCAAAAGAAGTATCCACTGGGCGTTGAACGCCAGTAAGGATAGCTATCTGGGCGTTAAACGCCAGAAAGAAGCATCTTCTGGGCGTTGAACGCCAGAAAGAAGCTCCTTCTGTGCATTTAACGCCAGATTTACAGTGTCCTGGGTGTTCAAAAAAACGCCCAGTTACAAAGGAGTTCCTGGTGTTCAACGCCAGAAAGAAGCAACAGCTGGGTGTTGAACGCCCAGGAGAAGCAGCAATTGGGCGTTAAATGCCCAAGACATGCAGCGTTTGGGTGTTTAACGCCAAGATGGTGGGGAGGAGGTAAATTCATTTTTACTTCATAATTTTTACTTAATTTTAATTTTCATGTTTCAATTCATGATTTCTTGCATAAACATGTTACAAACCCTGATTTCTAAAATCCCTAATTTCTAAAAATCCTACTTTAAAAATATCAAATGTATCTTAATCCATAAACACAAATTCTTTTTCAATCCAATCCAACTCTTTTTCAAAAATTTCCAAAACAAATCTATCTCTTTTCCTTCTAAATTCCTTTCAACTCATCAATATCTTTTTCAAATCTCCACATTATCTTTTTCAAAATCCAAATTTATCTTTTTCAAATATCTTTCATATCTTTTCAATTTTAAATCACATCTTTTCATATCATACTTATTTTTTTTAAATCATATCTTCTATCTTATTTTTTTTAAAATTTCGAAAACCCACCCCCCTCCCTTTTAAATCCACCATTCGACACTAGCTCTCCTTCTATCCCTCTCCTTTCTTTTCTTTTGCTTGAGGACAAGCAAACCTCTAAGTTCGGTGTGTTTATCCGTGATCACTAAATTATACCCACTAAGATCATGACTCCTAAAGAAAAATAAATCACTCCAAGAGGCAAGAAATAGAGTATTCCAAAACCACTTTGGAATCAAGGGAAGTTCTTAACCAAAGAACATTCAGACCATTACTACAAAATAATGGGTCTAAGATCAGTGATCCCGGAAGTCAAGTTCGATCTGAAGGAAGATGAATATCCGGAGATCCAAGAGCATATTCGAAACAGGAACTGGGAAGTCCTAGCTAATCCTGAAACAAAAGTGGGAAGGAATATGGTTAAGGAGTTCTACGCTAATCTGTGGCAAACAGACAGGCAGAGAATATCTGGAACTGCCCTCTATGAGTATCGGACTATGGTCAGAGGAAAGATTGTTCACATCTACCCTGACAAAATCAGAGAGATCTTTAAGCTACCTCAGCTGAAAGATGACCCAGACTCCTTCAATAGGAGAATGATGAGAACAAACAAAGGCCTGGATAAGATTTTAGAGGACATATGCATCCCTGGAGCCAGGTGGACCACCACCAGCAAGGGTGTCCTAAATCAACTCAAGAGAGAAGATCTCAAACCAGTCGCCAGAGGATGGCTGGACTTCATTGGGCGTTCTATATTGCCCACTAGCAACTGTTCTGAAGTCACCGTCAAAAGAGCAGTGATGATTCATTGCATTATGTTGGGAAAAGAAGTGGAAGTTCATCAACTAATTCCATCTGAATTTTACATACTTGCAAACAAGAACTCCAAAGATGCCAGGTTGGCTTATCCAAGCCTAATCTCTATGCTCTGCAAAGATGCTGGAGTAAGGATGGGAATAATGGAGTACATCTCAGTGGAGCAACCAATCACTAAAACCACAATGGAAAAACAACAAATGCAGGATGACCCCATCAAGAGGAGGGCACAAGAATTCCTCCCAGAAGTCCTACAATTTGAATATTGGGAACAGCTTGAAGCATCTGTCACCAAGTTGCAAGAATCTATGGACCAAATAAAGGAAGAACAGCAAAATCAAAACAGTATGCTCTGCAAACTGCTCAGGGAACAAGAAGAGCAAGGGCGTGACTTAAAGGAACTAAAGCGTCAAAAGTTAACTCTTGAAGGACCAAGCACTCCACAGACTAGAGGAACATCCACATCCCAAACTCAAGGTTGTTGAGCTCTAATCTTAACCTTAACTCTGTGATAATTGTTCTTATTTTTAGTTTTACCTTAGAAGATATAGTGGTAATTAGTAGTTATTTTAACTCCAATTAAGCTATAATTTATTTTTCTCATCATCATTAAACATGAATAAAATAGAAAATTTTCTTTAGAATAAGGAGGCAATATTTTTCGAATTTTTAATAAAACAAATTCTAATTGTTTACATGTGGTGGCAATGCTTTCTGCCTTCTGAATGAATGCCTGAACAGAGCATATGTCTTTGGAATTTGATGTTCTTGAATGTTAAATATGTTGGCTCTTGAAAGAATAATGAACATGATACATGTTATTGATAATCTGAAATAAAAATGATTCTTGAAGCAAGAAAAAGCAGTGAATACAAAGCTTGCAAAAAAAAAAAACAAGTAGAAAAAGCCAATAGCCCTTAAAACCAAAAGGCAAGGGTAGTAAAAAGGATCCAAGGATTTGAGCATCAGTGGATAGGAGGGCCTAAGGGAATCAAATCCTGGTCTAAGCGGCTAAACCAAGCTGTCCCTAACCATGTGCTTGTGGCGTGAAGGTGTCAAGTAAAAACTTGAGACTGAGCGGTTAAAGTCAAGGTCCAAAGCAAAAAGAAGAGTGTGCTAAAGAACCTTGGACACCTCTAATTGGGGACTTTAGCAAAGCTGAGTCATAATATGAAAAGGTTCACCCAATTATGTGTCTGTGGCATTTATGTATCCGGTGGTAATACTGGAAAACAAAGTGCTTAGGGCCACAGCCAAGGCTCATAAAAGTAGCTGTGTTCAAGAATCAACATACTGAACTAGGAGAATCAATAACACTATCTGAATTCTAAGTTCCTATAGATGCCAATCATTCTGAGCTTCAATGGATAAAGCGAGATGCCAAAACTGTTCGGAAGCAAAAAGCTACTAGTCCCGCTCATTTAATTAGAATCTGCGCTTCACTCAAAAATACGGAGATATTATTGCTTCGTGACTTATTTGTATTCTATTTTATTTGTCTAGTTGCTTGGGGACAAGCAACAGTTTAAGTTTGGTGTTGTGATGAGCAGATATTTTATACGCTTTTTGGGGTTAATTTCATGTAGTTTTTAGGATGTTTTAGTTAAGTTTTTAGTATATTTTCATTAGTTTCTAGGAAAATTTCATATTTCTGGAATTTACTATGAGTTTGTGTACTTTTCTATAATTTCAGGTATTTTCTGGCTGAAATTGAGGGAGCTGAGCAAAAATCTGATTCGGGCTGAAAAAGGATTGCTGATGCTGTTGGATTCTGACCTCTCTGCACTCGGAATGAATTTTATAGAGCTACAGGAGTCCAATTGGCGCGCTTCCAATTGCGTTGAAAAGTAGACATCCAGGGCTTTCCAGAAATATATAATAGTCCATACTTTGCTCAAGGATAGATGACGTAAACTGGCGTTCAACGCCAGTTCCATGTTGCAGTCTGGCGTCCAGCGCCAGAAACAGGTTACAAGTTGGAGTTCAACGCCAGAAACAGGTTACAACCTGGCGTTGAATGCCCAAAACAGCCCAGGCACGTGAGAAGCTTTAGTTTCAGCCCCAGCACACATCAAGTGGGCCCCAGAAGTGAATTTCTGTACTATCTATCATAGTTTACTCATTTTCTGTAAACCTAGGTTACTAGTTTAGTATTTAAACAACTTTTAGAGATTTATTTTGTATCTCATGACATTTTAGATCTGAAATTTGTACCTTTTGGAAGCATGAGTCTCTAAACCCCATTGTTGCGGGTGAGGAGCTCTGCAGCGTCTCGATGAATTAATGCAAGTACTTCTATTTTCCGTTCAAACATGCGTGTTCCTATCTAAGATATTCATTCGCGCTTAATTATAGAGAAGGTGATGATCCGTGACACTCATCACCTTCCTCAACCCATGAACGTGTGCATGACAACCACCTCCATTCTATATTAGATTGAATGAGTATCTCTTAGATTCCATAATCAGAATCTTCGTGGTATAAGCTAGAATTGATGGCGTCATTCACGAGAATCCGGAAAGTCTAAACCTTGTCTGTGGTATTCCGAGTAGGATTCTGGGATTGGATGACTGTGACGGGCTTCAAACTTGCGAGTGCTGGGCGTAGTGACAGACGCAAAAGGATAGTAAATCCTATTCCAGTATGATCGAGAACCTCTAGATGATTAGCCGTGCTGTGACAGAGCATTTGGACCATTTTCACTGAGGAGATGGGAAGTAGCCATTGACAACGGTGACACCTTACATAGAGCTTGCCATGGAAGGAACTTTGTGTAACAACCCAACTCCCAGTATGCCATGGTCATACAAGAAGCTAAGTGTTACTAACTTATCCTTCCTAATTATTATTTATTTTTTAATATATGAGCCTGTTCCTTGTTAGAGCGATGCCAATTTTACGAGTAACTTTTTCTTTGTTTTGAATGTTCAGGTAAAATAGACAAGCATACCTTGAGAGTAATAGAAAAGCGGCATAAAGAAACATAGAAATACAGCTGATAATATACATCATGTACACTATAACAAAACATGTAGCGTTTACACAAGATCAAGTTAGTTTACATCCTCGTCATCCTACGTAGCTAATATTTACACGACACTCCCAGGGCCTGGCCCATACAAAAAGCCACTAAGCTGGCGCCCAGGCTAGCCTAACCACTATATAGCTCCTAGCTCTCGGGTATACTAACACAAGTGAGAGACTAACTATCAGATAATGTCAGACTAGAGTGTCATCAAAAGAATGCCCCTTCCGCAGTCAAACTATATTTACACGTGGCCGTTCGGAGAATTGCCGTGAGGCTCGTCCATCTCCTCATCCTGCTCTATCTCTATCTCAGGATCCTCCTCCTCCTCATCGTCCGCAGCTACAGCTATACCCTCAGATCCACCAGAAATACTGCTGTCACTATGTACAAAATCATTCGCGAGCACAGGTCCGTTCGCGTTTATAGGAGCCACTCCACCGTCCGGTAGTGCCGGCTCATCAGGCTGTGGCAAGTCGGGGATCGGCTCAGGGGGAAAATCCCACTCTGGTGGTATCACAGGTACGTAGTCACCAGCTAACTCAGGCTCATCAGGAATGATAGGCTCAGGTACCGCCTCATTCAAAGGTTGAGCTGGTATAGGGTGCTCAGGTTCATCAGGAAAAGGATGTCCAGGTGCGTCAGGATGTAACCAGGATAAGGGAAAGTCGTAAGGAGCATCAGGGTCAAAATGTGGGCTAGACAGAGGATGTTGAGAAGCTCGATTAGGTAATGCATATCGTCTAATACGAGGCTCCAATCCCATGATGAAGTAACTGTGATGTATCGGATCCTCGTAGACGTAAGGGTCCTCGAATTCATAGAAGATCACGCCCGTCTCCATCTGAGGGGGAGGAAGGGAGAGAAGGGGTAAGAACTGGAGAGTTCTTAGTAGGGTCGGGGTTGTTAGTTACGTTCATTTATTCGTTTTCGATTAGCAGATAGATAATAGAATACAGTAATGTAGTAAACAGAGGTTAAAAATAGATAGAAAAACAAAGAACAGAACACAAGCAGAAAAATACAAGAAGATAAAGCATAGACATAGCACTCGAACAAACAAACATAAAGAAATAGATCACACACAAAAAAGAATGCAACAGAGAGTGATGCGCAAACAAGAATGATGCATGTCTAGCCCTAGTACAGGCCATGAGCTCATGTGTCGGTTGGCTGCCCGCAATCCCGACATTTATCCGGTCACGAGTAATCCCGATTTCCCGAATACGATTTTTCGTTCCTAAATAAATGCGCATATAATAATAGCCGCTCATTTGAGACAGCCTCTGCTTACTGCAGGAAAATATATATATACTCTGTCTGTTCTAGTTTCTCTTTTATCTGTATCTCTTTACTCTGTTTTAATTACTCTGTTCTCTGTATCTCTTTTCTCTTCTCTGATTACTCTTTTCATCTGTATCTATATTACTCTTTTTCTCTTCATCTCTTTACTTTACTCTGGTTATTCTGTTTTCTGTATCTCTCTACTCTGCTCTGATTTTTCTGTTTAACGTATGTATTTAAAGCTTATGTAAATTTCGTTATGAACAGTTAGCCTATCCCAAGTATAGGTTCATTAAGTCTATACTGAAACAGTTTAACTTTTCATATAATACCTAACCCTATTCGCAATTCCAGGACTAACTATGTTGCCTTAATTCGTTCACTAGTCTCTGTCTGCTTTTATGTCATTAAAACTTTACAGACTTTTTCTTCGATTTTTTATCTTTTCTTCAACTTTTTATCTTTTATTTATCTTTGCCTCACTAATATGTTTTTACCACTCTCTAACTATTTTATGAAGGTAATTATGAGATTCTGCGCTTAAAGTTGTCTTTCTAAAGCTTTTACAGAAAACTGCCTTTTCCGCATTATTTTATTATTTTTATTAAAATATTATTTTAATTTAAATATTATTATTTAATATTTTATTATTTTTTATTATTTTATCGTTAAATTTTCGAAAATTAACTTACTTTTACATTTATCCTTTAAAATTCACTTTTTACCACCCGTAACTTTTAATATTTCTACTTTTACCACCCTAACTTTCAGAAATTCCCAAGCAACCCCTTAGACACCAAAAATTTTACTTCCTTGCCCTTTTTAAGATCTAAGGCCTGTTCTTCACTGTTCTTCATCACACTCAAAGTGTTCTTCATGTTCTTCATAAATTCTTCAGATTCTTTCTCTGTTTTTACCCGTTTTTCAATCTTTTCGGCAACCGATTTTTACTATAATTCATAATAAATTAGCAGCCACTAAAACCCCATCTTTTCTACATGATTTTAACACAAATTGAATCTCAATTTAAGCTTAGGGTTTCGTTTTTCCAGCTGCCCAAGAACATGAACTTTAAAGCTTGAATTTCATCAAATTTCATCAAAATTTCACTAAATTTTCACCAAGAATCAATCATATATGCAACCAATTACAACTCAAACACAAATAATCAAGATTAATTTTGTGACACCCTACCTGGTTTTGCTGCTCCTAATTCAATCAAACTTTCAGGTGGTCCTTAAGCACTTTTTCCTCCTAAATCACATCAAGGAAACACATATTTAAGCATGTTTCCTTGAAACCGAATCAAAAGAGAGATGGTGCAGCCAACTCACCTTGATCCCAGCCTTGATAAGTCATATGATCATGTAGAGAAAGAAGAGAGGATCATTTTGGTCGGATTGAAATTTTTGTGCTAAGCTGCACCAGTAAATTGTGAACCCAGTTAAATCGGTTTTTCTGTTTTTAACTAAAACTGATCAGGTAATCTTATAATATCATTCAAGAAGCTTCTAATACTAATATAATGATAATATCATCCTATTATCTCTCTTCTCTCATAAAGCGGGTCCGGTTTGTCAAACTAAGACTATTTACGAAAAACCGAATCAAAACTCCTAACCGATACGGTTCAAAAACTAGGTTCTTCGCGACCGCATTATTGAGCTTGTCTCGGAAAAGGTTCTAACTTAAAGATGACATAATGACAATTAGGATTGAGATACTTGATGATATATCAAAGGTTTTCCCCTTACTGATCTTCCGGAGAAATTCGTACTTTCAGAAAAGATCTCACGTACTCGAAAATCGGGGTTGTTACATTCTACCCTCCTAACAGAAAATTTTGCCCTCAAAATTTTAGTTACCTGAGAATAGATGCGGATAATCAGCTTTCATCTTATCTTCCAGTTCCCAAGTGTGCTCTTCTTCTCCTCTTTGTCCCCAAGCTACTTTGACTAAGCGAACAGTCTTGCCTCTCAGCTGCTTATCACTTCTTTCTACGATCAGAGCTGGTGATGCTTGATATGTCAAATCAATTCGTAACTGTACTGTCTCTGGTTGTAAAATGTGACTCTCATCGGGAATATATTTCTTAAGTTGCGAGACATGAAAAACATCATGAAGGTTTGACAGATATGGAGGAAGGGCTACTTGATAAGCTACTAGACCGACTCTTTTAAGTATTTGGAAAGGTCCTATGTATCGAGGGTTAAGCTTTTTAGTCTTAAAGGCTCTTCCTATTCCAGTAGTCGGGGTTACTTTAAGAAAAACATGGTCTCCCTCACTAAACTCTAAGGGTCTACGTCTATTATCGGCATAGCTCTTTTGACGGCTCTGTGCTGTCTGGATCTTCTGGTGGATCCCCTTTATCTTCTCAGTAGTTTCTTGCACTAAGTCTGGACCTAAGACACTAGCTTCTCCGTCGTCATTCCAACACAATGGTGTCTGACATCTCCTTCCGTAGAGAGCTTCATATGGTGCCATCCCGATACTTTGTTGGTAACTGTTGTTGTAGACGAACTCGACCAATGGCAAATACCTATCCCAACTGCCTTGGTTATCCATCACACAAGATCTTAGCATGTCTTCCAATGTCTGGATTGTACACTCTGATTGTCCGTCTGTCTGAGGATGGTATGCTGTACTCATATGCAATTCTGTTCCCAATGCTTTCTGGAAAGCTCCCCAGAATCTGGAAGTAAACCTTGAATCTCGATCTGAAACAATTGACGAAGGTATTCCGTGCAATCGTACGATTTCTTGAATATATATCTATGCCAGCCTTTCTAATGTATAGTCAACTCAAATCGGAAGGAAGTGCGCTGATTTTGTCAACCTGTCCACAATTACCCAAATGGCATTGTGTCCTGTTGAGGTCCTTGGCAATCCCGTGACAAAACCCATAGTGATCTGCTCCCATTTCTATTGTGGTATTTCTAAGGGTTACAGGGTTCCTCACGGTTTTTGGTGTTCCACCTTCACCTTCTGGCAGGTTAAACATTTTGAGACATAATCAGCTACCTCTTTCTTCAAGCCCGGCCACCAGAACATTTGTTTCAAATCCTGATACATCTTTGTTACTCCAGGATGCATAGAAAATCTACTTTGATGAGCTTCTGCAATAATACTTTGCCGCAAATCTCCAGAGCTAGTGATGAGCGGATAATTTATACGCTTTTTGGCATTGTTTTTAGTATGCTTTTAGTAGAATCTAGTTACTTTTAGGGATGTTTTCATTAATTTTTATGTTAAATTCACATTTCTGGACTTTACTATAAGTTTGTGTGTTTTTCTGTGATTTCAGGTATTTTCTGGCTGAAATTGAGGGACTTGAGCAAAAATCAGATTCAGAGGTTGAAGAAGGACTGCTGATGCTGTTGGATTCTGACCTCCCTGCACTCAAAGTGGATTTTCTGGAGTTACAGAACTCGAAATGGCGCGCTTTTAATTGCGTTGGAAGGTAGACATCCAGGGCTTTCCAGCAATATATAATAGTCTATACTTTGGTCAAGAATAGACGACGTAAACTGGCGTTCAACGCCAGCCTTCTACCCAAATTTGGCGTCTAGCGCCAGAAAAGGATCCAAAACCAGAGTTGAACGCCCAAACTGGCACAAATACTGGCGTTCAAGTCCACAAATGGCCTCTGCACGTGCAACACTCAGGCTCAGCCCAAACACACACCAAGTGGGCCCCGGAAGTGGATTTATGCATCAATTACTTACTCATGTAAACCCTAGTAGCTAGTTTATTATAAATAGGACCTTTTACTATTGTATTTGGAATATTTGGATTACCTTATGATCCTTTGATCACGTTTTGGGGGCTGGCCATCTCGGCCATGCCTGGACCTTCACTTATGTATTTTCAACGGTAGAGTTTCTACACTCCATAGATTAAGGTGTGGAGCTCTGCTGTTCCTCAAAGATTAATGCAAAGTACTACTATTTTCTATTCAATTTGTGACGAATTATGAATGTGTAATCACGATTACGCGTACCAAGTTGCTCACGTGCCAGGAATAGTTTGCACCTGGACATCACAATTTCGTGCACCAAGTTTTTGGCGCCATTGCCGGGGATTGTTTGAGTTTGGACAACTGACGGTTCATCTTGTTGCTCAGATTAGGTAATTTTCTTTTTATTTTATTTTCAAAAAAAAAAAACTTTTCAAAAATATTTCTAAAATTTTCTCATCTGTTTTCGAAAATAATATAAAAATGTTTTTCAAAAAAAATTTATTCAAAATTTTTAAGAATGAATTCTAGTGTTTCATGAAGCATGTTGAAGCCTGGCTGGCTGTAAAGCCATGTCTGTTCCTTTGGGAATGAGTATGTCAGGCATGTCATATCTGAATTACATGCTGAAGCTTGGCTGGCCATTGGCCATGTCTAGTGTTTTGGACCGGAGCTTTCATTGAAGGCTTGGCTGGCTAGTGAGCCATGTCTAATTCCTGGACTGAAGCTTTAGACTAAGAATGCAAGATTCCTGGAATTCATGTAAAAAATTTTGGAATCCTTATTTTTCTTTTTCATATAATTTTCAAAAAAAAAAATTAGAAAATCGTAAAAATCAAAAAAATTTGTGTTTATTGTTTGAGTCTTGAGTCATATCATAAGTTTGGTGTCAATTGCATGTGCATCTTGTATTTTTCGAAAATTTCATGCATTCATGGTGTTCTTCATGATCTTCAAGTTATTCTTGGTAAGTCTTCTTGTTTGATCTTGATGATTTTTTGTTTTGTGTCTTTTCATGTTTATCATATGCATTCTTGAATTCTTAGTGTCTAAGCATTAAAGAATTCTAAGTTTGGTGTCTTGCATGTTTTCTTTGCATTAAAAATTTTTCAAAAATAGGTTCTTGATGTTCATCTTGACATTCAAAGTGTTCTTGGTGTTCATCTTGACATTCATATCATTCATGCATGCATTCATTGTTTTGATCTAAAAATTTCATGCATTGCATAATTTTCATGTTTTTCAAAAAAATTTCAAAAATAAAAAAAAATATCTTTTCCTTTTTCTCTCATCAAATTTGAAATTTGGATTGACTTTTTCAAAAATTTTTAAAATCAAATTGTTTCTTATGAGTCAAATCAAATTTTCAATTTGAAAATCTTATCTTTTTCAAAATTTCTTAGTTATTTTCGAAAATTCCAAAAAAAATTTTTCAAAAATCTTTTTCTTATTTTTATACCAAATTTTCGAAAATAACAATAGCAATTAATGTTTTGATTCAAAAATTTGAAGTTTGTTACTTGCTTGTTGAGAAAGATTCAAACTTTAAGTTCTAGAATCATATCTTGTGATTTCTTATGAATCAAGTCATTAATTGTGATTTTAAAAATCAAATCTTTTTCAAAACTAATTTTATCATATCTTTTCAAAAATATCTTCTCATCTTATCTTTTTAAAAAATTTGATTTCAAAATATCTTTTCTAACTTCCTAACTTCTTATCTTTTCAAAAATTTGTTTCAACTAACTAACTAACTTTTTGTTTGTTTCTTAACTTTTTCAAAACTATCTAACTAACTCTCTCCCTCTAATTTTCAAAAATATCTTCCCTCTTTTTCAAAAATTTCTTTTTAATTAACTAATTATTTTTATTTTTGATTTAAAAAAAAATTCGAAAAATACTAACATTTTTCAAAAACCATTTTCAAAAATCACTAACTCTTTTTCAAAAATATTTTTCGAAAATTCTCTCTCTTCCATCTTATTCTATTTACTCATTCATATCCTAACATCTCATCTCACATCTCTGCCATCCTCACAGTTGTGTTTCTTCCATTATATTACATTCTTTGTCTCCCCCTTTTCTTCCACTTACAAAGGGATCCCTATACTGTGGTATAAATGATCTCCATTATTGTTATTATTTTTCTGTACCCTTTTCTTTGTCATATGAGTAGGAGCAAGGACAAGAATATTCTTGTTGAAGCAGATCCAGAACCTGAAAGGACTCTGAAGAGAAAATTAAGAGAAGCTAAAATACAACAATCTAGAGATAACCTTTCAGAAATTTTCGAACAGGAAGAGGAGATGGCAGCCAAAAATAATAATAATGCAAGGAGGATGCTTGGTGACTTTACTGCACCTAATTCCAATTTACATGGAAGAAGCATCTCCATTCCTGCCATTGGAGCAAACAACTTTGAGCTGAAACCTCAATTAGTTTCTCTGATGCA
>NC_029788.2:65206958-65209087 GCF_000816755.2 Arachis ipaensis
AACTCAGCAACAGACAGAGAACTCTGAACAAAATACTTCTAATTTAGCAAATCTAGTCTCTGATCTATCTAAGGCCACTGTAAGTTTCATGAATGAAACAAGGTCTTCCATTAGAAATCTGGAAGCACAAGTGGGCCAGCTGAGTAAAAGGATCACTAGAATCCCTCCTAGTACTCTCCCAAGCAATACAGAAGAGAACCCAATAGGAGAGTGTAAGGCCATTGACATAAGCACCATGGCCGAACCTGTAAGGGAAGGAGAGGATGTGAATCCCAAGGAGGAAGACCCCCTGGGACGTCCAGTGGTCAATAAGGAGCTTCCCTCTGAGGAACCAAAGGAATCTGAGACTCATCTAGAGACCATAGAGATTCCATTGAACCTCCTTATGCCCTTCATAAGCTCTGATGAGTACTCCTCTTCTGAAGAGAATGAGAATGTTACTGAAGAGCAAACTGCCAAGTTTCTTGGTGCAATCATGAAGCTGAATGCCAAATTATTTGGCATTGATACTTGGGAAGTTGAACCTCCCTTGTTCATCAATGAACTAAGTGATCTGGATCAACTGACATTGCCTCAGAAGAGACAGGATCCTGGAAAGTTCATAATACCTTGTACCATAGGCACCATGATCTTTAAGGCTCTGTGTGACCTTGGTTCAGGAATAAACCTCATGTCCCTCTCTGTAATAGAGAAACTGGGAATTTGTGGGGTGCAAGCTGCTAAAATCTCATTAGAGATGGCAGACAGTTCAAGAAAACAGGCTTATGGACAAGTAGAGGATGTGTTAGTAAAGGTTGAAGGCCTTTACATCCCTGCTGATTTCATAGTCCTGGATACTGGAAAGGAAGAGGATGAATCCATCATCCTAGGAAGACCTTTCCTGGCCACAGCAAGAGCTGTGATTGATGTTGACAGAGGTGAACTAGTCCTTCAATGGAATGAGGATTCCCTTGTGTTTAAAACTCAAGGATCTCCCTCTGCAACCATGGAGAGAAAGCATGAAAAGCTTCTCTCAAAGCAGAGTCAACCAGAGCCTCCACAGCCAAACTCTAAGTTTGGTGTTGGGAGGCCACAACCAAACTCTAAGTTTGGTGTTGAACTCCCATATCCAAACTCTAAGTTTGGTGTTGGAGAGTCTCAACAAAGCTCTGCACATCTGTGAGGCTCCATGAGAGCCCACTGTCAAGCTATTGACATTAAAGAAGCGCTTCTTGGGAGGCAACCCAATGTTTATCTAATTCTTATTTTTATTGTTTTTCATGTTTTCTTAGGTTCATGATCATGTGGAGTCACAAAATAAATAGAAAAATTGAAAACAGAATCAAAAACAGCAGAAGAACAAAGAACTATGTTACGATGGTTCGGGGGAAATACTTGGATTTTAGTCCGGAGAATGTGAGGTTGGCGTTCAACTTGCCAAACATGGAAGAGAACGCATGCCCCTACACAAGGAGAGTCAACTTTGATCAAAGGTTGTACCAAGTCCTTATGGACATATGTGTAGAAGGAGCTCAATGGAAGTTTGACTCCAAAGGCAAGCCGGTTCAACTAAGAAGATTGGACCTCAAGCCTATAGCTAGAGGATGGTTGGAGTTCATTCAATGCTCAATCATTCCCACTAGCAACCGGTCTGAAGTTACTATAGACCGGGCCATCATGATCCATAGCATCATGATTGGAGAAGAGGTGGAAGTTCATGAGATTATACCTCAAGAACTCTACAAGGTGGCTGACAAGTCCTCCACTATGGCAAGGTTAGCCTTCCCTCACCTCATTTGCCATCTATGTTACTCAGCTGGAGCTTTCATAGAAGGAGACATTCCTATTAAGGAAGAGAAGCCCATCACTAAGAGAAAGATGGAGCAAGCAAGAGAGCCCATTCATGGAGCTCAAGAGGCACAGGAAGCTCATCACCATGAGATCCCGGAGATGCCTCAAATGCACTTTCCTCCACAAAACTATTGGGAGAAAATCAACACCTTCCTAGAAGAATTGAGTTCCAATATGGGACAACTAAGGGTGGAACATCAAGAGCACTCCATCATGCTTCATGAAAAAAGAGAAGATCAAAAAGCAATGAGGGAAGAGCAACAAAGACAAGGAAGAGACATAGAAGAGCTCAAGGACAT
>NC_029788.2:65209117-65210015 GCF_000816755.2 Arachis ipaensis
CTTACAGAACTCGAAATGGCGCTCTTCCAATTGCGTTGGAAAGTAGACATCCAGGGCTTTCCAGCAATATATAATAGTCCATACTTTGGCCAAGAATAGACGATGTAAACAGGCGTTCAACGCCAGCCTTCTACCCAAATCTGGCGTCCAGCGCCAGAAAAGGATCCAAAACCAGAGTTGAACGCCCAAACTACTTGGACGACCCAGTGCACTTGCTGGTTAGTTGTATCGAAGTTGTGACGAATTATGAATGTGTAATCACGATTACGCGTACCAAGTTGCTCACGTGCCAGGAATAGTTTGTGCCTGGACATCACAATTTCGTGCACCAGCTAGGCACACAAATTCTGTTCTTGTATCTCCAGAGGCTGCTACGATCTAGTCTTACAGCTTCTAGTTCCTTTACTTTCATCCGTCTCAGCATCGTCATCATTTCTGAATCCTGTGCTTGTGCTTGCTGAATCCTAATCTTAAAATCTGGTGTTATATGCAATTGGGCCAAACGGACTCCACTTGACGTCTCATTCATAGCCAACTTAAGGTCCTCAAATTCCGCGAGTAACTTTTCTTCCTTTATCATCATCCAAGAGATATTCAAATTCTTTCTGCTCAAAGCGTCTGCCACCACGTTCGCTTTTCCTGGGTGATAACTTAACCTAAAATCATAATCCTTCAGAAACTCCATCCACCTTCGCTGTCGCATATTAAGATCCTTCTGGTCAAAGATATACTTTAAACTTTTGTGGTCAGAGAAAACTTCTAGTTAAGCGCCATACAAATAGTGTCTCTAGATCTTCAGAGCAAACACTACTTCAGCCAACTCCAAGTCATGCGTCGGATAATTTCGTTCATGAGGTCTCAGCTGCCGGGAAGCATAAGCCACCACATTTTTGTCTTG